>NW_015168079.1:421687-450952 GCF_001447785.1 Gekko japonicus | reverse complement strand
TACCTTTCGAGGGGGGGGGGGGGGGTTGGTGATAGTGGGGGGAAGCCAATCTCTATCCTGAGGTTGCCAATCTCCCGGTGGTGGCTGGAGATCCCCTGGCATTACACCTGATCTCCAAGTGGACTCTATGGCATTATATCCCATTGAAGTCCCTCCCCTCCCCAATCCCCGTCCTCCTGAGGCTCCACTCCCAACCTCTCCAGTTATTTATTATTTTTAAGTATAAGCTTCATGGGGCCGCGGTGGCTCAGAGGTTAAGATGCAGAACTGCAGACCGGAAGGCCTGTAGCTCGGCAGTTTGAGACCCGAGTGCCGAATGACGGAGTGAGCTCCCGTCTCTGGCCCCAGCTCCTGCCAACCTAGCCGTCTGAAAGCAAGAAATTGCAAGTAGATAAATAGATACCGCTTCAGCGGGAAGGTAACAGCGTTCCGTGTGCCTTGGTGTTTAGTCATGCCGGCCGCATGACCACAGAGAAGTCTTTGGACAGCGCTGGCTCTTCGGCTTGGAAACGGAGATGAGCACTGCCCCCTAGAGTCGGATTCAACTAGCTTTCGAGCAAGGGAAACCTTTACCTTTTAATAGCTTAATGGGTGCCTCACAAGAATAAAATTTGCCCCACAAAATGGAAATCCTGATGCTGTGTTGCTAGGGGGGGGGGGGGATTTTAATATTCTGTATCCAGTTATGTTTTGTATGGATCATGGATTCCAATTCACTTACTTAGCACATTCTTTTTATCCTGCCATTCTTCCAAGGAACTCAGGGCAGCAGCAGGCACCATTCTCCCCAGCTCTATTTTGTCTTTCCAATGACAACCCTGTAAAGTATTGTAGGCTGAGAGTTCATGATGTGCCCAAGGTCACCCAGTGGTGAGTTTCCATGGGGCAGAGTGGCGTTTTGAACCTGAGTCTCCTGGATCCTAGTCTGACACTCTAACCACTACGCACCCCTGGCTCTCTAATCTCTTTGCATTGTCAGGACATCCTGAAAACCAGCACCATGTCTAGATTTTTAAAAATCCTGTTCATTACAACTTTTTTAAAAGCTGCGGTGGCTCCAGTGGTTAAGACGCTGAACTGCAGGCTGTGGAAGGTCAGTAGTTCAGCCGTTCGAGACCCGAGTGTGCCACATGACGGAGTGAGCTCCCATCTCTAGTTCCAGCTCCTGCCAACCTAGCAGTTCGAAAGCAAGAAATTGCAAGTAGATAAATAGGTACCACTTCGGTGGGAAGGTAACTGCGTTCCGTGCGCCTTGGTGTTTAGTCACACAACCACGGAAACGTCTTCGGACAGCGCTGGCTCTTTGGTCTTGAAACGGAGATGAGCACCGCAACCCTAGAGTCGGATTCGACTGTCTTTCGACCAGGGGAACCTTTACCTTTACTAAATGTTAAATGGATGTAGAAAAGAGAAAGATGAAAAGAGCTTTGTAGGCAGGAAATAGACGTATGTGAGTAAGTCTTATTGGAGAGGGTGGGGATTGGGGAAGACACGGGAAATCATTCATACAGGAGTTATGCTAAGGTTTCTCCACTGGGGATCATTAGGGCCCCTACCCAGAATCCTTTCTGGGCAGCCATAAGTTCTGGGAGCCTACCTTTGATGAAAAATGGCAGGCCCATTCATATAGTCCAGGGTTTAGTTTTGTATTGGTCACCCTATGTTCAAATCCTAGTTTATGCACGATTTCACTAAGAACTCTTGAGCATCTCATTTGTCTGACTGCCTCGGTTTCTTCATCAATGTAATGGGAAGAATGATGTGCTTTGTCTACCTTGCAGGGACTGTATGAGAAGAGAACTCAAATCACATAATCTAATTGAACTTGGGTCTTATCAAAGTAAATACATTGTCAGCACATCCCCTATTGACACAGGTCCCCAGATGTGCACACTTGCTTGTTCATGGTGTTGTGGGTTGAAGTTGTATCCCATTTATTCCTCATCTCTCTTCCAACCTCCAGGAGAGCTGTGCCCGTATCCTGCTATACCGGGGAGCTAACAAAGAAATCAAGAACAACCATGGTCAGACGGCCTTCCAGGTGTGTGGTGAATGGGGTTCCAGAAACAGTGGAGCATGCTGACCCCAATTTGAGTCTAAGACCCTGTATTCGGTGCTGTAGAGCATGTGCATACAGGGGTCCATGTGTTTAGGTCAGTATGTCCCACTAAGGACCAGGGTAGCCCCCTGCTTATCATTTTGCAGGGACCCAGGGTACATTTTCTTATATGTCTCACAAGGAAACAGGAGGCGCTCAACCATGGAGTGGCCTTCTAAACATTACAGTTCAGTTGACATGGCTTCCAAAGGGGGTTAGCCAGATTTGGCGCAGTCCAGCAGTGGCTACTAAGCATGGTGAGTAAAGGGAACCTCCATATTCAGAGGCAGTAAACCTCTGAAACTCAGTGCTAGGAGGCAACATCAGGAAAAGCCTTGGCCTTTGTGCCCTATCGGTTTGCCTTCCAGGGCAACTGGTTGACCATCATGTAAAACAGAACACTGAACTAAATGGACCACTGGTCTGATCCAGCAGGGCTCTTCCTATGTTCTTATGACATTTTGTGCCAGATCTGATACTAAGATCCCTGCATGCACACATGTGCACACACACACACTTTGTCCCCTTCTCCCCGCACTGCAGACTGTATGTGTGTGAAAAAGTGCCGTCAAGTCACAGCCAACTTGTGGTGACAACAGCAAGGGGCTTTCAAGGCAAGTGAGAAGCAGAGGTGGTTCACCATTGCCTTCCTCTGCAGAATCTTCCTTGGTGGTCTCCCTTTCAAGTACTGACCATGCATAGCTTCCAAGATCTGAGGAGACTGGGCTATACCATGCTGCCTTCCGACACTGCAGCATAGCCTTACCTTTAATGCACCAACACAGGAGATATGATGAGGGGGGGAAGGAGATCTGTGAAGAGGACACTGGGGTCTCTACCATCTCCTTGAGCCTAATCTCAAGGGGCATCAGTGAAACCCGTGTGTCCCCCCCACAGCAGCTAACATCATCGCAAACAGGATACTCCCGATGACCAGTTCTGCCCCACTTGTACTGGACTGCTGGTTTTAGCTGCCATGCAAACCTTTTTTTGGCCCAACTGGAGCAGAAGTCTGCAGTCAACCTGCAGCGTAATACAAGGACGTGTCCGCTGCAGGTTCAGGGTGACCATAGGCCAGCCACTGCATAAATGTGAAAAGCTTGATCTTTTCCTGCAGAAAATGGAGCATGCCCAAGGTTAGAGCTAAACCTTGCCCTCTCTCACTCCTCCTCTCACTGCTAAGAATGTAAAATATTATATATTGCTGTAAACATTTAACTGGGCCTCGGGCAAGCCCGATTGCTACAGAGAAATCCTCAGTGTCTTGTTGGTCTGTCAGCATATGGAGAAGAATTCATCTCTGATATACATGTGTGTTTGTGTGTGTGTGTATGTGTACGTGTGCTCTTGTCTTTGTATGCGCATATTCCTTCCATGTCAGGTGGCGGTCATTGCAGGAAACTTTGAGCTGGGGGAGCTGATCAAGAGCCACCGGGACTCAGATGTAGGTGAGTGCGATGGGGGAGGGGAGGGTAAAGAGTGCCGGTGCTATAAATGTGAACTGCAAATTGATTTAATTTGTCAAGGTTTCACTCACACATACACGAACGGAAGAAACTTGGGAACTGTAGCTCTCTAAGGAGGCTAAGAAATTCTAAGTTTCAGAACTGACAAAACTACAGTTCCCAGGGATCTTAGAAAGATGCCAAGACAGGCGAACTGGTTTAAAACCTGAGATTTCTCACAACATTAGAGGGTCTTTTCACACGGAGGTTTTCACATGGTTTGGGTGCCCACCAGAAGTGGTATATATCTCCAAGCTTCTTCACGTCCAGGTTTTCTGTTTCTTGTCCTTCCGTGGTTCATTCGTCATATCTTTCTGAAATGAGATATCAAATATGGTCTGAGAAAGTATGTAGAAATGTTGAGGGAAACATGGGAAGACAGCAGATGGAAAGCCAAGACATGAGGAAGCTTTGATAAAAAAAATTGCTACAGATCGGAATCCGAACCGCAGGAAAACCTCCGTGAGAAAAGGCCCTATATCTGTATCCAGTGTCACGTGTTGCCCTTTTTCCATACTCCCCTACCAACAACTCTGACCCAACTCTCTTTACACCCTTCCAAGACTTTCAGGGGCATGATGGAAATACACACATATGCACACATGCGGTATTTTCTCGCATCAACTGTTCCTCCCTGGCCCCAGTCTGGTCCATGTCATGACATCTCCGCACAGATGTGCCCGTAATTGATTCTCTTCCATTTTCATTTTCTGCGATGCCACTTCCCCCCCCTTTCAGTCCCATTCCAGGAGACCCCGCAATATGCCAGCCGACGCCGGGATGGGTCTCAGAGCCTGACAGTGCCACACACCTTGCTACGGGCCAACAGTGATACCAGCATGAACCTTCCCGACTGGATGCTTTATGCCCCCCCATCCACGCCGTCTGCCACCGTGGCAGTACAAGGCCAGAAGATCACCACGGGGACCTTGCGTAGTTCTAGCAGTCCCCGTGGAGCTCGAAGCCGCTCTCCATCACGGGGACGCCACACAGATGAAGCCAAAAAACAACGAGGTCGGCCCAGGTACATTTAAGGTTTCAGGCCTAACCCAGGTTGGGGTGGATTTAAGATTATTTGCAGGGGTCATTTCATAGAAAAAGAGCTAGGGGAACTCATTAGCATAACTCATTAGCATATGCCACACCCCCTGGCATCAGGGGCCCGGTGGTGGACCTGCAAGGCCGGCGGGAGTGCGAGGAAGCCCCGCCAAGGCCCTCCCTGGCCCCAGGCAGGCAGGGGTGGGGAGAGGCAGGGAGGAAGCAACTTACCCTCCCTCTTCTCCTGCCTCCTCCTGGCTGAATGAGGGCTGGAAGCGGGGCGGCCGGAAGCAGGGGGCGGGGCTTCATCGTGTGCCCCACCCCCCTGCACCTCACCCGGGGGAACTGTGTTCCCCCGCGTCTCTCCCTGAAATGACCTCTGATTATTTGCATTCCAGAGTTGAAGGTTGTAAGTCTTGGTCCTGAGTAGCGGTGTAAATGACGTTTCATTCAAACCGTCAAAGATTGTGTTATGTAAACCTGAGCAAGCTAGACCAGGTACACATTCTTACTGTTTATCAGCTCTGCTACTCCCTTTTGTTAAATTCACAGGTTAAAGGGTTCTCTTGCATGCAGATGGTTAACAGTAAGCCCAGTGCTGGGAAACACACATTCTGTAGGCACAGATGATCCTGGAATGCACAGGTAACCCTGTGCTAGTTTGCCAAGCCCTGGAAAATGTTTCAACATGTGTAGGAGTGTATAAACAGTCAATGAATCCTTCCCGTTTACGCCTTAAATGTTTTAGATTGACTACCCAGGAGTTTCCTTGGTAGTGTTCACTGGAAGGCAGGATTTTTAGGTTCTTTCTGAGAGAAGTGGGACTTATTGGGTTAAAATGGAGAAGAGACAGAGTTGGCTCAGGGCCAAATGACACCCGATATTGGAGGGCTGTGATCAGATCCCCTGATCTGAAATTAAGCATTAAAAAAACAGCCGCAGAGGATGCTGATATGGATCGAGGATGCAGCTGCTAGCAAAGGGGAATAACTTTAGTGCTTCCCCCATATAGTGTTTCCTGAATCAAAATGGGACCAGCTAGACCACTTTTAGGGAGAAAATGACACATATGGTCTTTTTCCACACATCATTTCCAGACGGGGACATACTCAGTTGAGGAAATGTGAGGGGAGAATTTGCGGAAATGGGGGTAGGGAGAAGAAAACCCTTTTGTCTGCACTGCAGACCTCATCTGTATTCCCCTTGCACCCATGGCTGCTTTTTGAGATTAAATTACGCATTGGGGGACCTGATGGTAGGATTATTGTACCTATCACCTCCCTTTTTTACTGCACTGCCCTGTACATTTGTAACCCCATTTCTCTACTATGGCATGTCATGCCTCAGACAGTTTGAGTTGTCTTAGATAGTTTTGTGTTGGCGTGATTTCCCAGTTCTTGTTTATTGGAGGTCTTTGCTGTATGGTTGGATTGCTTTTCCTATTCTGTAATCCTCCCTGAGCCTCAGCAAGAAAGGCGAGCTATAATTGAAGTTGTTGTTAACAACAACAACAACAATAATATATTGCTTGGCGGCCATAAATCATACTTTTCCTGTCTCTCTTTATCTCGGCAGCTCCAGTGGCTACCAGAAGGAGTCAGCTGGGGGCAGCACGCTGAGTAGCCGGGGGGTGAAGCGGAAACTCTATTCGGCTGTGCCTGGCCGCACGTTCATGGCTGTGAAACCGTACCAGGCCCAGGCCGAGGGTGAGCTCTCCATCAGCAAGGGCGAGAAGATCAAGGGTACGTTGATCTCTGTGCACACCCTTGGATTGGCCGGTGGTCCTCCCTGGGCCCAGGATGCCCGGGGTCCTTTGTGGAAGACTGGTGGACTTAACAGAGGGGTTCTCAAACATTGTCATAGCCATTCCCCCATGTGTGTGTATGTGTGCGTGTAAAGTGCGGTCAAGTCACAGCCGACTTATGGCAACTCCAGCAAGGGGCTTTCAAGGCAAATAAGAAACAGAGGTGGTTGGCCACGGCCCTCCTCTGCAGTCTTCCCTGGAGGCCTCCCATCCAAGAGCCAACCAGGGCTGACTCTGCTTAGCTTCTAAGATCAGATGAGATCGGGCTATACCATGCCACCTTCCCATTCTCCCTATACAAAGCATATAGAGATAGTATCCCATTTGATATCAGGCAGAGGACAACCTGGATTTGTGGGAAATGGAAGAAGTATGGCAAGTTGGAAGGGACAGGGGGAAGGATCTCCATCATGATAGAAGAGATTCTGCCAGTGTACAGGATGGTTCCATATGCTTTTTTTATAGAAAAAGCCCAGCAGGAACTCATTAGCATAATAGGCCAGACCCAACAGCAGAAATTAATTAGACCCCTGACAGCACAGCTCATTAGCATATTAGGCCACACACCCCATGTTTGCAGAAGTGTGGTCATCCAAACACACCCACCTTTTGCTTCTTATTCTGTTTACCTTGTTTGTTGTCAAAACCCAGGGCTTTTTTGTAGCAGGACCTCCTTTGCATGTTAGGCCACACACCCCTAACATAGCCAGTCCTAATGAGTTTTTGTTGTTGGGTGTGGCCTATTATGCTAATGAGTTCCTCCTGGGCGTGGCCAACTCGGGAGCCAGCCGGAACTCCGTTCCTGTGCGTTCCTGCCCAAAAATAGCTCTGCCTCCACATACTCATATACCTCTACTGGCAACACAAGTCCTTGTTCCTGAGTACTAGGTACTCAGAAACTGCACACATCGGGAGTGGGAGCGACTTTCAATAATCCCAGTTCGCAGAGTCGCCATGTTGCATGAACAGGGACAGTGTGTGAATTTTGCATGCATGTACAGCTTTGATAAGCATGAAACAGAACGCTGGAATGTCCAGGTGGTCAGTTTGCACGTACCAGAGCTGTAGGCACATGCAAAAGATGCACTTTGGTCCCAGTCAGACAACACTGTGTCCATGCTTATTGGACCTATGCATGTTTACCTTTCCCTAGTTCACATGGACATAATGCCTGAAATGGGCTACAGTTCCCAGTTGTCAGTGCTCCCTCTAAGCTGGGTTAGTGTGAGCAAGCTCACATTTTTTTTAGCCTCTGGCTCACACATTTTAGTCTTAGCTCAGGCTGGATGGCTCCAGAGCAGAATAATTTATGCAGGAGTCAAATCACTTGCTCACAACTTTAATGCCAGTAGCTCACAAAGGAGAATTTTTGCTCACAAGACTCCACAGGTTAGAGGGAGCATTGCCAGTTGTACCAGTTGGGATACAAGAATTGGGAGCAAATATGCACACTCAAGAGCCATGTGAGTTGCCCGGGAAGGGTGTCAGGAAGCTCTTTGAATCTTTCTCTATAGGGAGGCTACCATCTACCTCACACTTTGAGGATCCTGGACTTAGCGAATGGAATTGAGGGTCAGGGCAATTGTGAGGTCTGGCTTATACATGTGTGTGTGTTTGTTGTGTAGACTTTGGTTTTGTCTGGAGTGTTTTGTGTGTGTACCGTCATTCTTATGTAGTTGGTTTATACATGCAAGTTTATGTCAGATTAGAGTGGCCAGAATTTTGGAAAAGAAGAGTTCTTTTAAACTGTGGTCTCGATAAACTAAGATTCCTCTGTTCTATCCAACTGGAGACAGAGGTATGGTAATAAAAGGTTACTAGTGCTGAAGGTTTTGTACTGCTTTGTTGCTATGATGTTCTAGGGCTCGGTTGTACTGTAGACTGTGGTTCTGGCTCGCTTGTTCTTTGAGGACAGCTGCATTCTCTACCATTACAGCCTCTTTGTGGGAGACCACATGAGAAAATTCCTTCTGTACTCCCATGCAGTTATACTGAAAAGGGTTAAAAACAATATCCTTCTGCCAGGAAATCTGGGGAGCTACATGTTGTTTGATACCACACTACTGTAATCACTGACCTTCTGGATTTTCCTGTCCAGACAGAAAATCCGGATAGTGAATTATTACAATAGCACAATATTCAATGGCATGTCAATCACTGTTTTCCAGTGTTGAATTCTATCCCATTATTTTGGGTTTTGTTCCAAGAGGTCTCTTCCCAAAGCCAGAGATTATGTTTTAAAAATATGTATATTCTAGAAAGCACAAATGTTTGGGGACAATCTACGAGCAGGTAAAATTACAGAATACTTGTAAAAAAAAGATATGAGATAGTTGCTGGCTACCCTTAGTTATAGTGCTTAAGCATCCCTACCTCTAGTTTGTCTTCCTTTGTCAGAAAGTTTTCTGAGGCTTGCCTGAAGGAGTTGCTGGAGGTATCATGCAGAGCTGCATGCCAGGCACCCCATTTATCAGCTTTCCCTCTAGTTTTGGATGTTTCCTTCTGGGTCAATCAGAACTCAGGATACAATTCAAAATTTTCTTCCAGGACGACTTCAGACCGATAGGGTTGCCAACTCTGGGTTGGGAAATACCTGGAGATTTGGGAGGGCAGGGTTTGGGGAGGGGAGGGACCTCAGCTAGGTATAACTCCATAGAGGGCACCTTAGGGTTACCATCCCCCCGGTGGGACCAGGGGATCCCCCGATTTGGGGGGACCCAATCTAGTGCCAGCCACCTGGCCGGCGGGGGGAGCCACACCCCAGATGCTGCTGACGCAATGACATCACCAGCTGTTACGCAGCGATGCTCTAGCATTCGGGGGGAACTCTATGGTGGCCATAGAGTTTTTGGCCCGAATGCTAGAGCGTGACTGCCAGTGATGTCATTGTGTCGGCAGCATTCCCGTGGTTGAAAGGTCACTACCGGTGATGTCATTGCATGGCAGAAGAGTCCCGGGGATGAGCCAGGAGCCCCCCACCACAGCAAAGATGAGACCTGGCAACCAGTGTTCCCTCTAAGCTGAGTGAGTGTGAGCTAGCTCACAGTTTTTTAGCCTCCAGCTCACACATTTTTGTCTCTGCTCAGGAAGGATGGCTCCAGAGCAAACTAATTTATGCAGTAGCCAAATTGCTTGCTCACAACATTAATGCCAGTAGCTCACAAAGTAGAATTTTTGCTCACAAGACTCCACAGCTTAGAGGGAACATTCCAAAGCAGCCATTTTCTCCAGGTGAACTGATCTCTGTCACCTGGAGATCAATTGTAATAGCAGGAGATCTCGAAGCACCACTCTAGGTTGGCAGCCCTAGAGACCAATCACTTCAAAAGTAAAGATTAAAGGAGTTTTGCACTCTGTGCCAAAATTAGTGCCGTAGGCAAACTGAAGAACGGGATGTGAATATGTTATTCAGGTAATGCCAGGCTGGTCAAATGGTGGAGCTGCCCGGTTGATTTTAACTCTTCTCTACTCTGCCCCATCCATCAGAATAAAAGCCTTGGCCTTCTTTCCTGGAGTGCCACGTGGGATCTTATTGTTCACTTTTAACAGATAAGCCTGTGTTATTCTAATATCATATTCACGCATCCATGACAGTTGTAAAAAAGGCTTCTTATAAGAATATTATAATAGTGCATTACTATTAATAGATGCATTGCAAAAATATGGTCAAGCAGAGTTGAAAGGTCACTTTTAAAAAGAGAAGCCACAATCTTGGGAGACTCAGGGGGCGACACCCATCAAACGGCAGGAAACGGTTATGTAATTACACAGTGCGGTCCTTTTCACAGTGGCTCCAGTCTATGCCCATTGCAATCAACGTGCTTTAGATTGGAATAACTCTGTATAGTATCGCCCTGCTAGTCATAAACAAAAGTAACTGTTTTCAAAGGATGCTGCTGGTTGATTAAATATTAAAGGAGCTTTCCCAGCAAATTGTTGTTCTGTGTGGTTATGTGAGTGTGACCTTTCAAAAAAGCTGCAAATAATTCAGCATATTGTAATCTCCGTAACTATGCCAAGATCTCAAGAACCCTGATAGCCAGAGCTGAGATATTTTATCAGTAAAAAAACCAAACCAAAACAAAAAAGCCCTACTCTTCTCAAGAAAGGAATTTGATTTGGTTGAAGAATTTAGCACTAAAAACACTACAGAAACTTGTGTCAGCTGAGACATTATGATTCCAGTGTGAATCCTTCCTTCTTCAGGTCGCCCGATGTGAATAACTGCACTGGATTGCAGAAGGAAATGGCATTACATTTGGTCTTCATTTTCGTTCTGGAAAGATGTTAAGGAACATCTGTTGTTTTGGTTGTTCTCTTAGGGACCATCTGAAAGTTCACTTGGACCACTAGTGGACCACAGTCTTTTCTCTAGAATATATATTTGTACTTCTTCTTGAGTGTTCTGAGGACTTTGAGGGGTTTCATATGCTTATCGAACCTTTATCCAGGCCCTCCCACTGCTCCCCTGGCTTGGTAGACTTTTCTCTTAAAGGAAGAAAAAGAAAGATGAAGGGGAATGCTAGATTATATGAAAGCATAGTCTTTCAGTGAGCTGCCTTCAACCACTGGCCCAGCTAGCTCGGTATAGTTTCAGGCAGAGAAAGATCTTTCCCATCACCTGCTGATCCTTAGGTTTGCCTTTTTTAAAAACTGGCAATACCAAAGACACAATCTGGGACCTTCTACATGCCAGGCTTGTGCTTGGTCACAGCCTCTTCCCTGTAGATAAGGCCAGGAAATCTTCAGGCACCTTTAAAAGATTGTGTAGGAAAAGTAGAAAGCCTGTTCCACAGTATTTACTTTTATTTATTTATAATTTAAATGTATAGACCACCCTTCCCTGAAGATCCAGGGCTCAGGGCGGTAAACCACGATAAAAACATCCATAAATTGATAAAACCATTCCAGCAGTTAAATAAAGATGACCAAAACATTCTCAGGTGGTGCTAAAATATTAAAATTTCAAATTGTACCACTGTCTTACGGGGGAGGTAGAGAAGAAGCAAGGGGGGAGGAAGGATGGTACCCGCTGCTGTCCTCAACCAAAAGCCTGGCGGAACATCTCTGCCTTGCAAGTCCTGCGGAACTGCATTAGGTCCCACAGGGCATGGATGTTATTCCGCAAAGAGTTCCGCCAGGTAGGAGCCAGGGCTGAAAAGGCCCTGGCTCTGGTCAAGGACAGCTGGACATCTTTTGGGCGGGGGAATCACCAGTAGATTATTCTCTATATAGCGTAATGCTCTTCGGAGGACATACCAGAGGAGGCGGTCCCAAAGATATGAGGGTCTCTGACCATTTAAGGACTAGCATAGCTCAAATCTTTGCTCATAAACTGAAGTCTCCATGGCAGGATCTACCCAAACACAGTTGGGATCTGAACCCTTAAGGCAAGATTCGAGGTGCGTGGCCAAAAACGAGCTGTGCAATCTTAAATCCAGTTGCAACTCTGTGGAGTCTGTACCTCTTTAAGGGTTGGAGAAAAGCAGAACAAGGTGCCAGGCTGAGAGGTTTATTAGAGCTTCTAGGTCTCTGTGCATTTTGCTAAATGCTTTGTCAGGGGATCTTGTATAAAAACGTCTCTGGCTCCCACCTTGTTCAAGTTTTTATACAAGAGCCCGACAAAGCATTTAGTGAAACGCGTTGGGATCTAGAAGATCTAATAAACCTCTAAACCTTGCACCTTGTTCCTTTTTTTTCTTACCCACTGGTGCAGACGAGTCTTCTTCCTCATTTAGGGTTGCCAACTTCCAGGTGGTGGCTGGAGATCTCCCGCTATTACAACTGATCTCCAGGCCACATAGATCACCTGGCGAAAATGGCCGCTTTGGAAGGTGGATTCTATGGCATTGAAATCCCACCCCTCCCCAAACCCCGCCCTCCTCAGGCTCCACCCCCCAAATCTTCAGGTATTTCCCAACTCGGAGCTGACAACCCTATCCTCATTAGAGCCAGTGCTGGTAGAGCAGCACAGTAACTTAAGTAGCTGAGTTATGAATCAGAAAGTCCCTGCTTCATATTGTCTCACCTCTGCCATGAACTTTCAATGTTGCCTTAGGCAAGCTGACCAGTCTCAGCTTCCCAGCTATGATCTGTAGGTAGTAATACTGACATCACAGAATTGTTGTTACAATGAGTTAATGGATTGGATCTGACCAGTTTTTCTGCTGATAAAAAAGAAATCCAAGGACCCGGTCACACGGGAGGTTTTGCCCCGCAAGAGGGACGGATCGGGGGCACATCAAACGGGCGCGATCCCACCGCAACATCTGGGAAGTGTAGCGCACCCGTCCCTGATCTGTCCTTTCCGGGAGAAACCGCGCATTAAAAAAAACCTAGAAAAGAGTACTACCTACCTGAAACTCCGCAGCAAGAGCGGCTGTGAGATCGCCGGCGCGCCCGTCTCCCGCAGCATTCGAGGCTCCCAGCCAAACTGCGCATGCATGCACGCCGCCTCCCTCTCCGCTCCATGGCCCCCCCCCCCCAGCATCTGATCATGCCGGGGAGCAACTGCGCAGCGGCTTCGGGGATCTGTCTGATCCCGCCGCCGCGTGTCTCTTTTGGTGCGGCTCAAAAAAGCTGTGCTTTGGCCATGCCTTTCCCCCCCGTGTGACCAGGACCCAAAAAGGTTAGGTTAGGTATCATGAGTCCAGCATGGACAGAAGCCATATGTGACGGGTAGAGAGTTAGGCAAGAATGAGTGGGAAATTAGGCAGAATCCAACCAAATAGAGCGTACAAATGCTAAGTATTATTACGTCAGTTCAGACATAACATAAACCATAGTTTACCTTTGGTGGTGGAAAGTACCATCAAGTTGTAGCCAACTTATAGTGACCCCACAGTTTTCATGGCAAGAGACAAGTGGAGGTGGCCAGCCATTGCCTGCCTCTGTGCAACAGTTGTGGACTTCCTTGATGGTCTCCCATCCAAGTGCTAACCAGAGCGGACCCTGCTTAGCTTCTGAGATCTGACAAGATCAGACGAAGCTGGGCCATTCAGGGGAGGGCGCGGTTTTCTTCACAGATAACGTCTGAAACCAGAATTCAGCTTGCAGGTGATCCTTCAGCTCCTGGATTGTCCCACGAAATGCTTGCCTTTGTTCTTTTCCTCACCTCTCCCTCAGAGTCCCAGCACTACCGCTAAGATGATGCTTGGGTGCAAACCAAAATGAAGCTAGGAGGTCTGCGTTAATACATCTCACGAAGCACGTCGTTCACACGACTTGTGGCCAGTGAACCCACTTCCATCTGTGGTTCCGGATCCTTGTTTCAACATGCCCTACCTAACCACAATTAGCAGAATGGTGGCTCAAATGGTTAAGACGCTGAACTGCAGGCTGTGGAAGGTCGGTAGTTCAGCAGTTCGAGACCCGAGTGTGCCGCATGACGGAGTGAGCTCCCGTCTCTAGTCCCAGCTCCTGCCAACCTAGCAGTTCGAAAGCAAGAAATTGCAAGTAGATAAATAGGTACCACTTCAGTGGGAAGGTAACAGCGTTCCGTGCGCCTTTGTGTTTAGTCATGCCGGCCACACGACCACGGAAACGTCTTCGGACAGCGCTGGCTCTTCGGCTTGGAAACGGAGATGAACACCGCAACCCTAGAGTCGGATTCGACTGACTTTCGAGCAAGGGAACCTTTACCTTTACCTTTTATGTGGAGAGGACCACACTCGTTGCAGACAGCACAAGCCAAGGTTTTGTGTGAAAGCTGAATCAAGCCTGTCTTGTTGAGGAAGCCCTGGGCTAGCAGTTGGCCCACGGTCAGTCAGCAAATTTCATGGCTGTGGTGGATCTGAACTTTGTTCTCCCAGGCCACACAGTCTCTGAATAAGTGATGACCCTTAAAATGGCGGCCACTCTCATCTCCTCGCATGTTCCCGCCCCTAATCGTGCCCTTTTCCCTTGCAGTGCTGAGCGTCGGGGAAGGTGGCTTCTGGGAGGGACAGATCAAGAATCGCGTGGGATGGTTCCCCTCGGACTGCGTGGAGGAAGTGGCCAACAAATCACAGGAAGGGAAACAAGGTAGGTGTTCCAGACACACCCTCTCTTCCCCATAAGACTGCCAACCTCCGTGTGGTGGCAGTGTAAAAAAAATCAAAAAATATTGGGGTATGATAAACAAAGCGATACTTGAAATCTTAGAATTGAACATGGATTTGAGACCAGAAATATTTTTGCTAAATATTGTCCCAGATGGATATAACCTTAAAGATGTATATCTTATAGTTTATATATTAACAGCAGCCAAATTGTTGTTGGCAAGGTTCTGCAAACTAGAAGAAATACCCACTAAATGAGACCTAAGTTTAAAAATGTTAGAACTAGCACAAATGGATGATCTGAGTTTAAAATGACAGGGGGAAAACGATACGGTACATAGTAATAGATGGAATAGGGTGTATGCATGGATAAATAAGTTGATGGAATGAAGAACTCTGAAAACTTTATGTAATCTTTCAAGCTATTTTGTTTAATGAAAAATAAAATAAACGTTAAAAAAAAAAAGAGAGACTGCCAACCTCCAGATGAGGTCTGCAGGTCTCCCAAAATTACAGCTGATCTCCAGACTAAAGAGAGCAGTTCCCCTGGAGAAAAACGGCTGTTTTGGAGGGTGGGCTGTGTGGCATTGCACCACCCCGAGGGCCTTCCCCTCCCCAAACCCCTCCCTCCCCATTCCCCTCCCCCAATCTCTAGCAATTTCCCAACCCAGAGTTTGCAATCCTACGTCCCCGTCCCTTGCCAGTTCCAGTCTCCTCGCAGGCCTCTTCCGTTCCTGCTCTCATCCAGAGTTGCCAGTATCCCCCCCCCAGCATCATTAGTTAATCATCAATAATTACATTTGCATATATGCAAAGCATCGATGAATAAGTCATGAAGGCTTCTTTGGAGGTTCTGTTCTCCCATTTGCACATTACGAACACGTGAAAAGAAGAGGCCAGGAAATGGAGGCAGAACCAAAAACTGAGCCTGCGGGTTTGACAAACTGTGTTCTTAATGAATGGGGTTGAAGCTTCCCCCCCACCCCCCCGTGACGGCAGAGTCTTTTTTCAAAATCTGAGCTTTTCTAGAAAACAGTGAATGCAAGGCCCTATACTGGCTGCATATGCTTTTCTCCCCTCTTATTTACCTACTGCTATCGCAGTCCTTGCTGTGAGAATAATCTGCGACCAGACCCATACAACGCAGGAGAGCCAGATTGATTTAAATTGGCCATATTTCATTAATTCCACTTGCAGGAAAGCCAGCTTTGTAGTGCTTCAGGATTTGCCTTCCAACCAGCCTCCTTGTTCTTGCGTTATTCCTTGCCTGCTGCTTTGATTTTACCCCTTCATCTTCCCAGCTACCCTTTCCCACTCTGGCACGGACAAATCCCACTGGCATGCCAACAGCTCCAACGAGCCTGTGCTGCCACTCAGTGGCTGCTGGAAGAAACGCCAGGAAGCACAGGAGGGCCCAACGTCAAAGGGAAGTGTTACTAGAAGATGGGCCCCATTCTGATCACCACCCCCCTCTGCTTTGCCTTTCAGAGAGCCGCAGCGACAAAGCCAAACGGCTCTTCCGACACTACCCAGTGGGCTCCTACGACAGCTTTGATGCCCCCAGGTGAGCAAATGATCCGAAAGAGGCAATATCTACAGTGGCGTGCAAGGAATGGTTGTGTGGAAATGTGGCTGTGCAAAAGCACATACATGTGCAACGCCTGGTGTGTGAAAAGCCTAAAGATCCCCATTTCTTCTGGTGGTATCTTGCGTGTATTTTTAGAGCTCCGGAGTGTGTTGTTTACCAGGGCTCATTCATAAAGACATCGTGTTAAACTGCTAGAACATCGTGTAGAACTGCTACCGAGTTTTCTGTCTCTTAGAAGGAGGGAAATTCCAGAACTGGGTCAGGCACAGAGCGGATCAATGGGTGGGATCCAGCCAGCTTTTTTACTCAGTTTCTCCCAATTCTCCTCCTTACAACAGTTCGCATCTCACATGGCTTTTGTCCATGCAGGTTCATAGTAAAAAGGGAACCCTCCTGCCTTTCTTTGCCAGTGGAAAAGCTGCTTGGACCCCAGCCACTGTGCTCACTTTCAAACTGAGCAGAACCATTGTAAGGGTTTTGCTATTTAGAAGACAGTCTAAGAGCAAAATACCTGTAGTACTAATTAACTAATTGCTGATGATTTGTTTACATTAAAACAAACTGGATTCTCTTACAATTTTGGGGGGGGTCATTATTGTCACCATTATTCCAGTGCTTCAGTTGTGGTTTATCGAAGCTGTGGTTTACTGTATTTTTCTTTCTTCCCTCTCTATTTTTTAATCTTTATGCTATCCCATAGAGGGCAGCCGCGGTTTGAAACAGAATGTTGGAAGCACTCACTTGCATCTCTAGAAAACTTTATCTAAAAGAGGCTTAATGAATGAAGTGTTGATTCAAGCTCAGAATGTAATAATTTTGTGGACTGGGAAGGAATTTTGGATTATTTCTCGTGTTTTTGGGTACTTTGAGGCTTGGCTGACTTTCTTGAGTTATCTAAAATGGTTGTCCTAAAAGACATTGTGGTGTGATGCAGCCTGCTTGTGGTACTCAGTGGTCTGATTCACGTCTGATTTATGCTGTTGTACAGAACCAAATTAGATGTGGTGCTTTATCTGGTCTTTTCAAATTTACGGATTCTGACAGCTCTGTTGGTTGAATCTTAATCTGACACTTCACTACTGAGAATTTCTGTGCCACCACTCTAGAAAACTGGCTCAAGTTGGCTTACAAAGTAAAAACATAAAACCATCGATGGCCCCGGTTACACGGGAGGTTTTGCCCCGCAAGAGGGACGGATCGGGGGCGCAGCAAACGGGCGCGATCACACTGCAACATCCGGGAAGCGGCGCGCACCCGTCCCCGATCCGTCCCTTCAGCCCGAAAACACGCATTAAAAAATACCTAGGAAAGAGTACTACCAACCTGAAACGCCGCAGCAAGTGTGGCCGTAGGATCGCTGGCGTGCCCGTCTTCAGCAGCATTCGAGGCTCCCAGCCAAACTGCGCATGTGCACACATGTGCAGCTGGCTGCCTCGCTCTCCCTTCTGTGGCTCCCCCCTCCCCGGCATCTAATCATGCTGGGGAGCAACTGCGCGGCAGCTCAGGGGATCTGTCTGATCCCGCCGCCATGCGTCTCTTTTGGTGCGGCTCTAAAAAGCCGCACTTTGGCCACACCAATTTCCCCCGTGTGACTGGGGCCAATGTTGTTAACAAGTAAAAACATCGCCAGAGCATAAAAACCAACATAAAACACTCAGCAGCTCAAGAAGAGTCTCATAAAACAGTTCTCAGTTTAGAAGCAGACTATACAAATGATGTTAAAAGATCAGCTCATTAATGAAAAGGCTGACTAAAAAGAATCCTTTTGGCCTGGCACCTAAAAAAAAACAGGTGAGCCTCAAGGGGAAGAGGGTGTTCCACAGGTAAGGTGCCATCACTGAAAAAGCCCTGTCTCAGCTCACCACTCACCAAACTGACAGGCTGCACCCACAGCTTCAAAGGGAGGTGTTTTGTTTTGGTTTTTGTAAACATTTTATTAGGATATAATAAACAAAGTCCAACATAAATCAAAACATATATTTCCACAACCCTCCCCCCCTCCCGTCCCCCCCCCCCACTCGGCTTCCCACAGTGCTCCAACCTCCTGTGCGTTTCTTAAATGTTTTTCCTCCCTCCCTTTTTAATTACACAAATCTATAGGTAACTTATCCCCCCATTTTTTTTATCCTTATATCTTTAACTATTTTTTAATCTCCTTTAACCTTTAGTAATTATTGAAGCAAAGTAAATTGTCTCTTACATCCCAGTACTTTTCCAAGTAAGTCTTTCCAGTCTGCAAAAAATCTTCTGCTTCCAAATTATTAAGTTTCCTTGTCATTTTGTCCATTTCAACCATGAAAAGTAATTTCTTAATTCAGTCACCAACTTCAGGAACCTGCACATACGTCATTCTGGCAGTTGTGATCATATACCACATCAATGTCCTTTTTGCCATATTAACTTCTTCCATTTTAAGTCCCAAAAGTAAAATTTCTGGTTCTTTCTTAAAATTACATTTCACAGTTTTTTTCCATTTCCACATGAATCTCAACCCAAAAATGTTTTGCTTTTTCACAAGTCCACCACATGTGATAAAATGAGCCCTCTATCTTTTTACACTTCCAACATTTGTTTGACATATTACTATTCATATTAGCAATTTTCTTTGGTGTCATATACCATCTATACATCATCTTATAACAATTTTCTTTGCTTCAAAGGGAGGTGTGATCTTGCAACTGCGGGTCAAATTCCTCCGGAGGAAACAGCCTTGCTTTCCCCCGTTTTATTTGGTGCGTGTGACCGCACCCAAAGTATTACTTGCAATAACACTCCCCATTCATAGATCCAGGTGGGTAGCTGTGTTGATCTGAAGCTGGAGAACAAAGCTTCAGTCCGGTGGCACCTTTAAGACCAACAAAGTTCCACTGTATCTGAAGACATGTGCATGCACACAAAAGCTTATATCTTGAATAAAACTTTGTTGGTCTTTATGGTGCCAGTGGACTCAAACTTTGTTCTACTCCCCATTCATATCATCAGTAATCCTTACAGCAAGCCTGTAACATGAGTCAGTCTTATTATGCCTGTAGTGCAAGAGGAGGTGGAGGAACTGAGGCTTAGAACGAGCAGCTTGCTTGGGGGGCCTGGCTTAGGTAACAAAGGTAGCTCTGTGTGTTTAAACCTGACTTGTGGCAATTACAGACACACGGACGGGTGGTCTACTTTAAGAAACACAGAGTGTAGTTCAGGAGACTCGAAGCCTCCCTTTCCTGCTGTACTCATCCCTGCAGGCCTTCCTCTCCAGCAATTCGCTCTCAGCTAGGCTGACTTCTGGTATTGGATGGATGCTCGGGAGCAAAGTGCCTGTGAAGGAAGGTACAAGGAGACTTCTTCACCCACATGTACTTTAAATCAGCCCCCTACCCTCCTCCGTGCTTCTGCATTGGTTCCTGGCAGATCTGGAATTAAGCACCCTGATTTGCTACCAACACATCTCATTTACTCTCAGGGCACCTAATACAGTACACAAGGTAAGATTTCGAGTTGGATCCATCCCGGGGGCGGGGGGGGGTTTTGCTCAGTCTTGCCCAGTTACCTTCCTCATTACAGCCCCTGTCACACATGGCTTTTGCCTGTGCAGATCCCATGATCTCCAGCATAGCCTTCTTGGTAACTTGGGGGGGGGGCCTTCCTCTCTTTGAATTCAGTGGAAAAGCTGGTCAGATTTCACCCTTAAACTGATTGGATTTGCCCCTTAAACTGGGAGCTTCTTGCGACCTCTGAGGGCCAACAACGCAAGACACTGGGAGACATATTTTGCAAAGCATCCGTGCACTACTCTGCTTCAGATCAGAGGAGAAGTGGGTTAATTGTTTTCCACCGCCGGCACATGGTTTTGCAAATCATAACTAACATCCCCTCCCCATGCTATAATTCCCCTGAATGGGGGAGGGGGGGAGACAGGAAGAGAGGGTGTCTGTCTTTTTTAAAATCTTTTAACAACAGGGGGGCAAGGAATGGCAAACCGCACATAGCCAAGGGTTAAGCTACCTTTCCCCCATCCACTGTGGCCGCAGTCTGAATCAGGGCCCTAGGCAACTGCAA
The DNA here is from genome assembly GCF_001447785.1 of Gekko japonicus. Classification (NCBI taxonomy): domain Eukaryota; kingdom Metazoa; phylum Chordata; class Lepidosauria; order Squamata; family Gekkonidae; genus Gekko; species Gekko japonicus. The sequence continues at coordinate 430,833 of NW_015168079.1, read as the reverse complement.
TTTCTCTTTAAAATCCTCAGGAAGATCTATATGTGGATCATGTCTAGTTTGGCTCGGAACCCCCTGTACTTGCGAAGTCTGGGGCAAGAACATTAAGGGACTTGGCCGGGCTTTGCATGTGACTTACTCAAAATCTGGCAAGCTGCAGCTTCATCAAGCTCTGGTCTGCTCAGCAGTCACTGTGTACCGGAAGGCCAGCCTTTTTTTTTCTCCTCTGCTAGGAAGTTCCTAGTGCACGGGGAAATGCCCTTCTGTTCTAAGGGCACAGATGTCTGCTGCTCGGAGACTGGCAAATATGTCTTCGCTTCTGTTTCGTGCACGTGGAAGAGGCCAATTTTTCAGCTCTCTTATTAGATTAATTATGGTAGCACCCTCTGCTTCCAAATCTAGTAACATGAATCATTTAAGCGGCACTTACAATGCCCAAAGTGCTTTATTATCTTTACCTTGATTAGCCTCGCAGGAAGCCTGAGAGAGGAGCCGTGCCTGTCACTTACCACCAGGGCCATTCAGTGAGACCGGGCTAGAGCTCAGGCTCACCCAGTTTAACCACTCGGCCAGCCATTGCCTGAGCTTGCACTGATCCCATCAACTCCTTTCCCATTGTGCCTGCATACTCCTCTTAGAGAATCCCAAACATCACACAAGTCTCTTGAGGTGGCTACCTCTGCCAGTCCTGAATGCAACAGCCTCAGTCTTCTGTTCCCTCCCCAAAGCCCTCAGAACCCTGATTCCCCCCCCCATTTGCTCAAATCCTCTAGAATCACTCCCTGCCCAGAAACCGCAGGAGTATGGTCTTCACCTTCTCCCTTTCTTTGCAGCACCCGGGCAAAAGTAGCCCTCCCTCCGATGCCTTAGACAGCACTCTAGCCATGCCCCTTGTTCTTCCTCTGGAGATTGTGGGTTTCTCTGAGCCATTTTGACCAGGAATTAAAATGCCCTTCCTGTCTTCACCAGGACTGGTTAGGCAACAAAATCAGGCACAATATGAGCACCTGTCTTTCTTCCCATCCCCTGTCTTAACTCCCTTTAGACGAGGGTACCAGGACAGGTCCTTCCCTAGCCCTGCAGACCCAGTGCATATCCTCCACTCCCCACAGGGTCAAATTATGATCATGGAACTCCAGCCTGATGGGTAGTTCAGCCCTCCTTGCCCAGAGGAACAGACCAGCAGCCACCGCACCATTCTCCTCTTCTTGACATTCCCAGTGGTTCATAGAACCTACTTTAGCCAGGGCTTGCCTAACACAGAAGCAGACACTGAGTAGAAAGCAGTATGGTAATAAAAGCATAGTTGCCCTTGTCAAAGATGTGGATTTTCTTTGCTCTCACTGCTCATCTCTTGTGAATAAGTTTGGCAGGTTTCTGATACACTACAATGACCTGCAAACCCTTTTTTTTTATTACCAAAGATGATAATGGGATGAAGGTGCATACCTCCGACAGCAATGCCTTTCTCATTCTTCTCTTTCAACTCTCTAACCTCCAACCTAAGCTTCATGAGATAGGGGCATTTGTACCTCTGTTTGTACCCCTGAGACAACTACAATTTTAAGAGTGGATGATGATTACCGTGTGGTGTTGTGTGTAGAATACCCAGGTGATCCTAAGGATTTCCGACAGCCAAAAATTCTAACTCTTTTAGCGTTATGCACCACTGGGTGGCAAGTTACACGTGTTTTTAAGGCAAGAGACTGTTCCAGACGTGGTTTGCCATGGCCTGCCTCTGCATCACAACCCTGGTGTTCCTTGGAGGTCACCCTTCCAAATACTAGCCCAGGCCGACCCTGCTTAGCTTCCAATCTGACAAGATTGGGCGAGGCTGCACTATCTAGGTCAGAGCTTAAGAGTGGATAGGCAATGGCATACTACCCCAGAAGACTTGTCTGATTCTGACACCATTTATCAAGAATAGCTACCCTGCCCTCAAAGCAGTTTAAGTAATCAAAGCAAACACACATTTTAAACCATACGGTGAGGGGTTAAGCCACTGCAATTTGAAATGCAGACACAGCAAATAGGGGAAAGGTTAATCACCCTCCAACCCCCATTTTTCCCGATATGGATTGCACCTTCCTGAAATGGATAGTAAAACAAGACAGGTCCATCAGGGTTCAAGTTGGCAGTGAGCACTTTGGCCATAATACTCCTTGAAAGATTTGTTCTCCTTGAAATAAACCCAACAACTCTGGCATTGGGTCGTGGTGGCTATTCAAGGCTGGCGGCTTTGCTTTTGCATGCCCTCCGACTTATCTTCCACTATCGGCTGCCTGAAGACAAGGGTTCTAGTAAAGACAGGAGACACAGCAAGACTCATTAAACTTTTGGGTTTGCTGCCACTGCCCTATCTCTGAGTGCCAACCCTTATCAGCTGAGACCCATTACAGATTACCCAAATCCTGTACTCCTATTTCCCCACAATACCCCTAAATTCTAATCTATGGCCCCGGTCACACGGCAAAGTTGCCGCGGGAGAGGCACGGATGGTGGGTGAATTATCCGGGCGCGATCACACCCCAACATCTGGGAAGTGGAGCACACCCGTGGCTTACCGCCGACAGTGCGTGTTAAAAAAGTAGTACCTCCAAAGTACTAGTAAACGTTTGCCACGGGCTGCCTCTAGACTCCCGTGGTGTGATCGCGCCGGCGTGTGGCATTCCCCTCCGGTCCCTTGTTTACCCGCCGGCGCCAAGGGAAGGACCCGTGGTGTACCACCAGTGCATCTGATCGCGTAATCGCGGATCAAACTGCGCCGGGGAAATTGGCCACGCCTCCCCCGCCCGGTGATATCTGGCCCATGTGACTGGGGACTTTGTCTCCCTTTCCTGTCGAATTCTTGCCTCCAGTCCCAACACCGCCAAATGCTGCCCTCTTTCATGACCTACAAGTCATGGACAACTCAGCATTACTTCACCTCCTGGAGTTCCTCCCCCACCTTCCTCTGTCCCCTCTCTAGAGTTCTTGCCAGTGACCATGAACCCAACCCGTTGTCCTCCAAAGCTCAACCTGGGGGGCCCCTCCCCCACTGCCCTGGATCCTTTAATCTGTTTCTCCCTCCCCAGCAGACCCAGTTATTCCGAGCTTCTGTGGCCGCGATGCTCCGATTCGCACTGCGCTGTATTGCACGCTTTCAGCAAACGTCCTTGAGCTTCACAAGCAAGCAGTGCGTCCGGGACTGGGCTGGTTTCGGGGGCCTTTTAAATCTGGAAACTGGGACTGCTTGACCCAGAGGTCTGGCCGGAGGTGCTGTGGGATCTCAGCACCCCCTTGAGCAAGCACGTTCCTCCTACTTTGCACCACAGGGCTTGCACGATTCCTGGGCAGCAAGTGGCTGGATTGGCCCAGAATTCCTTGGGGCATTAGACCTTTGTGCCCCGCCCCCCCGCCAGCTGGTGAAGATGGGACATGTCAGAGCACCAGCTGCCACATGAGCCAGTCGGGCAGCGCCATGGGGCCAGATGTGGCTGGGTGAGTGGGGTGGGTTCTAGAAAAGCTGAGAGGGCAGCGTATTTGCATGGGGGAGGGGACTATGAGTGTTTTGGGGTGGGAAGTTCCAGAAGGGAGCATCTCCGGGGGTCTTTCTCATTGGCAATACAGATCCCCTTCGAGTATTGTCTTTACCTGCTTCTGTAACGGGAATGTATTTGAAGGGTGGTAACAGTGAGAGTGGGGTAACGTGGGGTCAGGTGACGGGGAGAAAAGTCTCTGGCCCTGAAACTCAAGGAAAAGATGTTGCATGGGTGAATGTAAGAATTGCGGAGAGCTGCAGAGGAAAGTGCGTTTGTGTGTGTGCGCGTGCGTGGAAAAAAGAGAATAGCCTTTCGGAGAGCTTGTGGGACCCTGCGTTGCTACTTCACCCCTGCCCATGAGAGATTATTGAGGTCTGTGCAAACTGTGTCTGGGAGAAAGAAAAAGGACTGGTGCGCATTTTGTGTTTTGTCCCGTTTATCTAGTTTTATACCTCAACTGTTATTGACGGCTTCCATGCAATGTCAGCAAGAACGAGCGGGTTCCCTTGGTGGAAATTCTTGCTGATCTCTAGTGAATTGCCTCTAACCATGGCTTAGGGTCAGGCCGTAAGTTTACAAGGGCAAACATATATCTGGACTGAGCCTTACAAGAGGAAACACATCTTGGTATGGGGGAGGGCCATCCAGAGCAGAAAAATGGCCAGGGCTGAAAGGGTTAAGCACCCTCTCTCCCCCCCACACACAGCCTCTCAGCTCAAAATGGCTTCCTCCCAAACCTCCTTTTCATTTTATAATATACATATGAAGGCTCATGACATACATTGGAGTTTCAAGTGTGACTTTTTCATAATAGTATTAGGGAAATGATACCATTAATGTGCGTATCATTGAGATGTGTACATATTGTGTGTACCATTGTGTGTGTGTGTATTACTGGCCTTGTGCTGGTGTGCATGTTCTGCATATGTTACATGAATGTACATCACACGCCCATCAACATGGATGTAATATAAAGGGGTAGCTGTATTAGTCTGTTGTAGCAAAATAAGACAAAAGTCTAGTGGGCCTGTAAAGACCGACAGCATTTATTTCCCGTGAGCTTTCATGAATCACCACTCACCTCTTCACATAGGTGTGGAAGTCCAACTGAGAATCCGTCTTATGTGGCATGGCAGGGTATAAGGATTCTCAGTGTGATTTCCATATCTGCAAAAGTGAACAGTGACTCATGAAAGCTCTTATTGAAATAAACACTGTCTTTAAGAACCCTGACCCAGATGACCAGGGCTAGCCTGAGATCATCAGGTCTCAGAAGCTAAGCAAGATTGACTCTGGTCAGTACTCGGATGGGAGACCTCCATGGAAGTCCAGGGTCACCACGCAGAGCCAGGCAATGACAAACCACCTCTATTCGTCTCTTGCCTTAAAAACCCTCTGGGGTTGCCGTAAGTCGGCTGCAGCGTGACGGCACTTTACACACAGTCTTTAAGGTGCCACTGGGCTAAAGTGCAGTGTAACAAAACACACCGGGGAAAGTCTTCCCCCAGACCAACATCTGTGGCTGCAGAACTCTGTACTCATTAAAGTTCTGCAGAAATCTTGGTCAAAACACATCGAGCAGTATTGCGTCGATCAGTCTGGCAGCCTCCTGCTTGAGCCGACTTCTCCCAAAATGTCCCACAAGGGCTTGTTTCCAGCTAAATGTCATTTAGGTTTAGGTGCTCCATAGCACTTGCATTAAACCCTGGTTTGCTCTTGGTACCTGTATCCGCCCATTCTGCCTGTTAAAAGACATCTGTGGATCATCAACAAATGCACGCTCATACCGAGGCAAAGAAAGACATTGTTTCCCTTGTTTTATTGCTCTGGGACTCAGAAAGAAGGCACCGCTTCGATACGTGTAAAGATGAACTTTTTGTGCAGCCTTCCAAATCAAGGCCATGCAAGTGACTAGCCTGCGTGTGAGTCTTTAAAAAAGCAGCAGTTTCTGTAAAACTGTGTGTGGTCACCTGGAAGAAACACAGGTGATCAGGAATCTGCTTACTTTTGTAGATGACTATGCACAGTCTGTGGAAGTCACATTCTGTGAGACAGGAAGAGCAGCTTCGCAGCTAGAATAGTAACAGGAGGAGGACCGTATTGTGGTTTGGCAAGAGAAATGTAACCGTCTCTGTGAGGCTGATTTACGTGTCCCCTTGAATTCACTGGGGCTTATTCCTAAATCAGCTGGCATAGCATTGTAGCCCATGGCTGCAAACACTGTACGCCACGTTCTTCACAAATAAATCTCCTTCAGCCAAGTGGTACTGGGTTCCAAGTCAACATACCTTGAGTTAGGGCTGCAGGGCTGCAATCCAACCTACACTTAACTTGGGAGTAAATCCCAGGGGTGACAGTGGGAGAGCATGATTTACTCAGAACGAAGGGTAGATTCAGACAGCTAGTTGTGTCATGGAAGCGTGCAGCGCGATCTAGGATGTGATGGGCTCTAATGTTCCCAGGATTTTGACAGGCTACCGGAATCTATTTGCAGGCAACATAAGTGTCAGGAGCATCTTTTTGCACGTTGGCCTGCCCTTGCCCCATTCATTCAGTAGAGTTCTTTAAAAACACCCAGGCCCCTTCCTTGCATTGATGTGGCAGGCAGGGGCAAGGAGGTGCTTGACCCCAATCCTAAATTTACTGATTCACAGCAGGTGATTGGCTGTTACAATTAATAGACTGTGCCCCCTGCAGTGTTCCCTCTAAGCTGTGGTGTGAGTTTATTAACACACTAAGGCCTGCTGGGCAGCAATCTAAGGCCGTGCAGGGGCTTGCACTGCCCATGTTAAGACTGCAGCAGTTGTATTCTGCTCAGAATGCAGACTGCTCTGCTCAGTGGGGGGGGGGGGATTAGAGGGTCCCCCTCCCCCCAAGCATTATTTCTGCAGGCGCCATTGCCTCCTGTAGCACTGAGGAGCTGGGACGGGTTTGGGAACTTGCACAGACGTTCAGAGCAATATGTCTTGTCTAGCCCCAAATGCCGCTAGACAAAAGTTCTCTCCGTTCCAGAAGTAGTTCCCTCTTCCTCAGTGACTGCTCACAGAGAGATCCCTCGCCCAGCCCCCCTCAAGGGGAAGGCAAGCCATGCCTTGATCCCAAATCTAAGGGGCATGTCTTTGGACAAAGGGTCTCAGGGGGTGGGGTGGGATGCCCATGCCTTGAAAATGGGGTATTTAGAAGGTGACTTCCTGGGCCTGACCTCAGAATGCAACTTTTCTACGGAGCGGGGAGATACATCTGTTTGTGATGATGTGAAAAATTATAAATAGGGGGGGGGGGGGGGGGGGGGAAATGAAACCGAAACAGAATCCCACAGGCACACACATCCCGCGGCGCAACCGTACACGAAGTACCTTCAGGGTAAGCCAGTGGGCTCTGGGGACTCGACCCGCGCTTGCATGCTAGGCCTCCTCGCCTGTGTGTGTGTGCGCGCGCGCTCTGATCGCGCCCTCTGGGCCGGGCCCTCTGCACACGCTCAGAGGCCTGCCCCTCGCCACCCCCCTCGCCGCTTTGGGCCAGCCAACCGGCCTGCCAGCTTCCTGCAGTGCCGCGGCATCGCCTGTGCGCGCAAGGGGTTAAGCAAGCGTGCCGGCTGGTCGGCGTGCGCTCTCCCGCTCGCTCCGGCGGCGGCGTTGGACTCGGGCTCCTGCTGCCGCCAAGGAACAAGGCCGGCCGGCCGGCCCTGCCTCTGCCCCCCGCTCCTCTTCGCCTTTCTCCTTCTTCGTCGTCGTCGTCGTCGCCGCCCTCCTCCTCCTCCTCTCTCTCCCGCGGTGCCATGATGTGAGTATGGTGCAGCCTTCCCGCCGCCGCCGCCGCCGCTGCTCGTGTCCCGCTGCTGCTGCGCCCCTCGCCCGCCTCCCCATCCCCACCGCGCGCCCCTAGAATGTGGCTGGGCCCCACGGCGGCGGCAGCGGCGGCTGGGAGCCCGGGATCATCGGCGGCGCCATGGCCCGCTACGACGGCGGCGGGAGCCAGCAGCCACAGCAGCCGGCCCTCTCGTCCAGCTGGCCGGCCTTGGGGCCCCGGCGCCGAAGCGTCTGGTACATCTACAGGTACGGTCGGAGGAGGACGAGGAACACGGCGGGCTCGTGCGGCGGCCTCCCAGCCCAGGCGAGCCGGCTCTCAGCCCCCCCCCCCCCCCCCCCCCCCCCCCCCCCCTAGCCAGCGCGGCTGCCGGCTCCCAGCTCGCGCCCTCCACGCACAACGCCCCCCTTCCCAGGCATCCGGCCATTCAGCCTCGGCGCGCGCCCGCCCGGATTGATGGATGGATGGATGGATGCGGGGGGGGGGCGCGCGAGTGAGGAGCCACGGGGGACAAGATCCTGGCGGCGGGGCGTGCGTGCGTGCGCGTGATGAGCCGAGGGAGCCTGCAAGGGAGTGATGGGGAGGATTGGTTATGTGCGCGCGCAGTAGGGGGAAAATTAGCATGCCTCTCGAGGAGAGGTGTGTGTCTTGTTTTGAGAGTCTTGCGCGTGTGGTCTCGGTGCGCGTCAGTGAGGGCTTCTCTCTCTCTCTGTGTGTGTGTGTGTGTGTTGTGTGCGCGCGCGCATGCAGGCTGAGTGTGTGTTGTGCGTCTCTGTATACCGGGCGGGATGTGCTCTCTGTATGCGTATATGGGACCGCTTAGAAATCCGAGCATAGGATTTGCGCCTCCGGATGTATGCACAGCGCAGGCAGCCTGTGCCCTCTCTGTGGAATGGCTTTGGGTTGGATGCAGGCATCGCGATGATGCGTGAGAAATCTTAGAGTGTGTAAAGCAACATGGGGGTATGCTGCAAAGTGCACTGGGATGCGTCTGTTAAGGCTTGGGTCTGTGTGTGCATCTGGGGGTGTGTGTCTGTGGCTGGGCATGCATTGGGTGCCATCCGCTGCATGCAGCTTCAGCATTGGTTAACGCTGACGAGCTGTCTTGCGAGCTGTATTGCTCTATCAAGATCACAGTGGTGAAGGGGTTCCTGGAAAAAAAAGCACTGAGTATATGGGTGTGCTCACCTGCCTTTCTGTGGTGCATGTGTGTATAGTATTTTTACCTATATGTACTTGTGTGTTGATTACAACATGAATGCCATGTAAATTGTTTTTATTTTTTGGTGGGAGAACCTCATGGCCCAAGCAGCAAGCCAGTGTAGCATGGTATACTAAATCCTAGGCTTGATTTAAAAGATGCTTCCTTGTGCCAGATACACATACCTGTGCAACAACATTTGTGCAATATGAGCAGAGTTTGGGTGTAAATTTGTCACGTTTTTATAAGTTTGTACATGCATGCATATTTTATCTCTGTTAGGCCTTGCACTCTCTGTTAGTCATGCACTATTGTGTACGTGTTTATCTTTGATGCAATAAGTTTTTGTAAGGTATGCTTTGTGTCTTTGTGCAGATATATATCTTTGGAATGATCTGTATGTATACATTTGCAGTACATTTCAAATGAGAATTTCACATGTACGGACAGTTGCATGTTGGAATGTATGCGTGCGGATATATTTTGAACACATGTGACGTTTTTATAAGTTTGTACATGCATGCATGCATCTCTGTTAGTCATGCACTATTGTGTACATGTTTATCTTTGATGCAATAGGTTTTTGTAAGGTATGCTTTGTGTCTTTGTGCAGTTATATATCTTTGGAA
>NW_015168079.1:416352-421585 GCF_001447785.1 Gekko japonicus | reverse complement strand
TAATTGGAAGATTGAGGATTCCAAATCCCTTTACAGTGAGTTGCAGTTTTCAACATTGCAGTATATATAAGGCTGGTTGAGTGTGGTCCTGGATTGGGCCCTTGAGATTAGGAACTGAAAAAATAGGATATTTCCAAATCCTTTCTGTAGAGAACTTGTGTAAATGTTTTCCTTGGGGAAGGAAGACTGGCCCTTCAGTTAGGAGCAACTCCCTTAAGATGCTGGGCTTGGTGGGCCTCAAGGTACAGGGTTTGATTGTTTTAATTTTAAGCAATACCATTACCTTCCTTTCAAGAATGTACTTGCAGTTGTCCTCACCACATATGGCATGAAGTTTTATGAGAAGTGCCTTTCTTTGGAAGCTGGGATGTGGAGCAAATGGAAGGTTGCCTCCCCATTGCTTTCTCATCCTTGATGGTTGGTTCTGCAGATCTTCAGCGCTTCCAAGATGGTTCTGAGCCACTGCAGGGTGCTTGCGGGGGGCCTCCAGGAAGTGTTTTGTGTGCCTTTTTTCATGGGAGCATAAAGCCTTTGAACACAACAGAAATGCATGATGGTCTGTCCCAGTTGGCTCCTGGGGTTCTTTGTTTACCCGGATTCTTGGTGCTCCCTGCAAGGGAACTCTATGGAGGAGGGAACTGGGTTTGGGTACGTACTTTTGCTTGTGTTTTGAAAATACTTGGGGTGCTGAGCACCATTCTGTATTAGATGGAAACTGGATTCATATATGATGCATGCACGCTTTAGGGGGCATAAATGTGAGTGCGTTCGGGCACGACTTTTCACTTGTGAAGACAGCATGCTGTGTATGGGATGGTATATATTTGCTTGGCCCGGTGACATGAATGCACCGCGTTTCCAGGAGATCACCTTGTTGCTCTCATTAACCATCTAGGTTGCAATGCACACACACGCCCAAGGTACATTGCTTCCATTCATTCATCTGCTGAGCAAACGTGCTCAAAAGAGTTTGGAGCGCCTTTCCGACTGTGTCATGTAGGAGTTGCGCACGCCTCTCCTTCTTACACATACGCAAATGTGCATTATGCTGTGACCCTTGGGGGTCTACATTATACACCTTGTATGCCTTGCTGTACATTGAAACAAGCATTGTGAATGGTAGATGTTTGCACAGCTATAAGAAACACGGCCACACAAACCACGTATTGTTGCCCACCAAGTGCCTGCCAGCCTTTCCTTGCTTTGCAGTCCTGGGTGGGCAGCAAATTCAGAAGGCATATTAAGCACCCCCGGTGGACCTCTACAGATGGCTTGCTGCCTGCCTTTGCCTTGGTGGTTCACGGGTCATGCAGGCCTCTTTGTTGGAATCGATAGCTGTACACAGTAGAAGGCCTGTGATGCCGTACACGTAACTCACGGTGAGAGGCCGTGCTCAGCAAAATAACACGGGAAGGTGTGGATGTAGTCTGTGAAGCTTCGGTGGTGGTGGGGAGAGGCCATGACTCAATGGCAGAGCATCTGCTTGGCATGCAGAAGGCTCCAGGTTTAATCCCCAGCCTCTCTAGTTTAAAGGATCCGGTAGTAAGTTAGGTAAAAGACCGCAACCTGAGACCTTGGAGAACCGCTGCCGGTCTAAGTAAACGATACTGACTGTGATGGACCAAGGGTCTGATTCGGTATAAGGTAGCCTCATGTGTTGATGTGAAACGCGGCACTGCTTGTGATTGGTGATGAGAACTGGAGGCTCGCCAGCCACACAGTCTGGTGTCTGCTGCCCTTTCCCTGAACAGTTTGTTGTGCTTTGCTGCTTCTTACAGTGCCGGTCCAAGCTGCATGGGGAAGCCTCTACAAAATACTTTCATCCTCAACAGTGAACTTCAATCATGTGCCTGGGCACTTCCTGAAACCCTTGCAGCAAACACTGCAATGTGCAGTTGCAGGGAGCGGTGACTGTTACCGGTCGTATTTACAGTGTTGGAGGCCCATTCGCCGTGTGTACATGCTGCGCTTGCAGCCAAGTTGCTCTCGCTGGAGGAGGTTGTACATGGCGCTGTTTCTGGAGGATGTGCGTCCCTGCACGGTTCCAGGTTTGCAGTACAGTCGCCTTGGGCTCTGTATTTTCATGGACAATCCTATAGCTATGAGGGTCTTTGCACAGTCTTGTGCATCACCTGTGTCGGCCTGGTGCAGTGCCACTGAGCATGCACAGTGCATTTTACATTGCAGGACTGTTGCTGTGTGTAGCACACTTTTATTTACCCCATGGTAGCACTGCTTGTAGTGAAGACTGAGCAGTAGGTGCTCTGTTTGAAGTGGTTGCCTGTGTAACGTCGTCCGTGTTTCCTGGCCTGCTGCTCTGTATGGCAGATTTGCACTGTAGAATATCTTTTCAATGCGAGGCCTGAACTCTGGTCGTCTCTGTGTGGGCACTGCCCAAACCCTGGACAATGAGCAACGTACAGCGTGTTCTAAACGGGAAGTATGTTTACCCAGTGCCCTGGCTTTATTTTTTTGTGCAGTGTGTGCAAGACTTCCCGTACCCGAACCCTGTGTACCGGGAAAGGTTTAGATTTGCATTGCTAAAGCTTAGTACAGCAGAACCTTGCCGCGCTTTCTGATTGTGCAGAGCTTGTTTTCTTTTGCAGGGCACCTTTCTTGGACCTTGTGTTGCCTCGTCCAGTGGTTTGTGTTGTTACAGTACGAACGACATGTTTAGAGTGCCGGGGTGGGGGTGGGGGGTTGTGCAGGAATGGGGAGGAAGAGAGGTTTGGAGCCAGCAGCATGGGCGTTTAGCACGCATGGTGCTGTGTTTGCAGTTAGGGTAGAGCAGGCACAGTGTATTAGGCCCTTGTTATTCCCCTGTACATCAGGAGAGCATCTGATTCGGGAACTCCCTTTGGGATGGGACCGGCCCCTCACATGTCCTGTTGTCTCTCTCCTTTGCAGTGACTACATCATTAAAGAGAAGACGGTGCTGCTGCAGAAGAAGGACAACGAAGGATTTGGCTTTGTGCTGAGAGGGGCCAAGGGTGAGAGGGGAAAGTCTGGACAGTGAGAGGAGGCCTCTGGGCGGAGACCAAGGGCCGGCCATCTTGTTTAGCGTCTAGGGAAGGAGCCTAGGTCTGCACTGTCTGGCCAGCCCCTCCGGTTCACTCCCCACTGGTGCCTGCTCTGGATCTGGGGCATCCTGCTGATCCACACTCAGACTCCATGAGCTAGTTCTCCAACTGCTTTCACCACCCTTCTATCGGAGGGGTCAAAGGGTGGGCCCGGGGGGAATGAAGGCTGGGAACTGCTGGCTCAAACAGTGACAGAATGGCGGGGCGGTTAGAGTGTCGGGCAGATCTGGGAGAGTCTGGTTCAGATCTCCACTTTGCCGTAGAAACGCCACCCGGTGACCGTGGTGACCAGTCACTCTCTGTCAGCCTAGCCTACCTTACAGGATGGTTGTTGGGGCGATAACATGATGGCAACGAGAACAATGCCGTAAGCTGCTTTGGTTCCCCAGTGGGGAGGAGAGCAGGGTGTAATTATCTACATAAATAAGGACTCCGTTTTTTGCTTGGGAGTGGAGAGCCGGAAGACAATTTATGCCGAGGAAGAAGGTTCTGTGCGGCCCAAGTGATGAGTTTGGGTAAAGGCAACCTCACTTTGGATCTTGGGCTTGTACTAAACTAGAGGGGCAGAGCATACACTCTGTTCCAAAACGGGAGGTGTGTTGGGGCTCACATTTCATTGCCCTTGACTTAGAAGCTCGTATCTGAATCTCAGAGGTGAGTGTGGAAGGGACTGGGCCGGCTGTGGTTTCCCAGGGGAAAGAAGGTGCTTTTTGCATATGCTCAGAGGCACCAACTTTGCTAATCCTTGGAAAGTGCTCTTGCTTTAGGGGGGGGTGTCTTGGGTCTGATATCAACCCTTGTTTAGGTTCTTAGGGAGGGGGCGCCTAGGAAAGGAAGCCCCTGGCCAAACTAGGCAATCCGAAATCCTGCCTCCCTTCTCCTCAGCCGCTGCTCAGTTCCAGTGATGTCACTGACACATCTCTCTCCCTACAGCGCAGACCCCCATTGAGGAGTTCACACCCACTCCCGCCTTCCCTGCCCTGCAATACCTGGAGTCGGTGGATGAAGGAGGCGTGGCCTGGCGTGCAGGTCTACGTATGGGAGACTTCCTCATTGAGGTAACACAGTGGGCAGGCCCATCTGATGTTCCTTTCAGGACCTTCCTGTGAAATGTCATGCACGTTACAAGGGTGGGGCCGTTACATGGGTATGCAAGGACTTTCTACAGTTGCCAGGTCCAGCTTGTAAAATTCCTGGGAGAGCAGTGCCTGGGAAGAGCAGTTTGGGAAGCTGTGGGAGCTCAGCAGGGATGTAATGCCATATAAAGGCCCCTGCCACACGGGGTGTGTGTGTGTGTGTGTAAAAGCACGGGCAAAGTGCCAGTTCGGGTGGGAGCCTGGATTGCTCCAGACAACGGGCGCGCCGGCGATCCCACGGCCGCACTTGATGCGGCGTTCCCGGTAAGTCCTCCTTTGTGGGTGGTTCTTTTTTACTGTGGGTTTTCGGCCTGAAGGGCCGGATCGGGGACGGGTGCGCGCCGCTTCCCAGATGTTGCGGTGAGATCGTGCCCGTTTGGTGCGCCCCCGATCCGTCCCTCTCCCGGGCCAAAACCTTCCGTGTGACCAGGGCCAGAGTCTGATATTTCCTCTACTGGGACTGATCCCTGCACTCTAGAGATCAGTTGTAACTCTGGGAGGACTCCAGGCCACACCTAGAGGTTGGCAGCTCTGGTGCTTACTAGGGCAGCCGTTCTTTGCTCCTGCATTTTAAAAACGTAGCCCGTGCCATTATCTGATTGTTGTCAGTCTCCAGGTTTTGGAAACGTCATTCGACGGTCCACATACCTTCCTTGAAAAATACAGAGCGTGGCAGTTGGAAAAGTTTTCTCTTTATGAAGACAGAACAAAAATGAGTTTGATCTTATGCTGAGTTGCGCTCGCTGCAAGTGTGTGGATTTTCGTTGGCCAGACCACCAACCCTCCCCTGCGTCACATGAAAATCGCTGGTCCACCTCACTCAAAATTGACTGGCCACAGTTTTCCAGGGTCTGAGATCATCGCGGGGAGGGTGGTATATAAATCAAATAAATAAATAAAGGTATTTCCCAATTTGTATTACCGAAGATCCTTCATCTAGAGAGGCCAAGAATCAAACTTGGTATTCTCTGTATGCAAAGCAGGCCTGCCACTGAGGTAGAGCCTAGCAGTCTTTCC
>NW_015168079.1:324379-416082 GCF_001447785.1 Gekko japonicus | reverse complement strand
ATAACCTGAGTCAGCTGCTTATTGGAGTTGAGGCATGTCAGTAGGACCGAGAGAGAGACACTGAGACTAGAGGGCCTTTGGGGGGTAGAGGCATAGAGTTTGGATATGGCATCCCCGTCCCAATCCCCCTGTGGCACAAATTTACCTCCAGTCCTCTCCTCCAGGTCAACGGGCAGAACGTGGTAAAGGTTGGTCACCGGCAGGTCGTCAACATGATTCGACAGGGTGGCAACAACTTGATGGTGAAGGTTGTCATGGTAACACGAAACCCGGAGATGGAGGAAGCCATGAGGAAGAAAGGTATCCCCAAGACATTTCTGGGATCCACGGTTCCTGGCTGGCTGAGCATGGAGGGGAGCCCAAGGCAGTGATCCATGAGGGGGCATACATGATCCAGGGCATACATAACAGGAAAGTCCTACCACTGTGGGTTTTTTTAAGGGGGTGAGTGGGGCCTTGGGGTTTCAGAGGCAGGGGTGATAATACCTGTGATGGGTTGTAGGACCTTCCAGTTTGAAGAGCTTGATAAGCAGGGTATCAGCTTTCTTTGGGAGAAATTAAGTCTTTTGGGCCTGGGAAATGGGAGTCGCCATTCTTCTGGTTAGGTACCTCACGATTTCTGGGTTCCTTGAGAGGCAAATGGTCTCCACAGAATTAAAGAGATAAAAAATAAGGCCAGGGCCAACGGTGCAAAATCAGGTTAAAATATGTTTTATTACTCGGTTAAAATTTCAAAAAAATTCCCTACATGTTTCGCCAATGGGCTTCGTCAGGGGAATCTGTTCATCTTGCAGTAATTCTTCAAAAGGAGTACAGGATCATATTCCCCTGATGCATCAGGAATTTTTTGGAAATGTTTCACTGAGTAATAAATATATTTCCTCCGATTTTGCCCCATCTACCTCGGCCTTATTTTCTCTCTCCTGTGACTGGTGCGGCCCTTTTATTTTCTTCTCCATTGCATTCATACAAAGTTGAAGCAGACTAGTAGGCAAACTGCAGAAAAAAGCTTTGGAGGGGGTGGGGCTCAGTGGGTTGGAGGCAAGGCTGCTGATGGGGTTTGGAGGACGTTAACAAGCAAGGTCCCAGAGCCACATCTCCTTTTCATTTCTCTTCTTTAAAAAAACTCTAGCTGCACCACAGCAAACACGGCGGCTACCCCCACCAGCCATCTCCTTGCGCTCCAAATCGATGACATCTGAGCTGGAGGAAATGGGTAAGGGCGATGATGTTTGTTTATTTCATCTATCTTCAAACCTCCTTTCCACCCCCAAAAGTCCTCAGATTTACCATTCCCTGTAGCAGTGGTATGGAGGGAACTGAACCATGTCATGGTGGGCTACTGATATCTATGCACTCTCTAGAGGAGGGGAGGTGGCACCAGAAACACAGCATGGCCAACTCTGCAACTATGGAGTCCATAGGTGCTCTTGCTCAGGTTCAGGCTTTGGGGCAATCTCGGACTCGATCCACTTGCCGCCGTTTGCGGAGAGTCCCAAGATCAAGCCCCCTGCTTGGGCTCCTCTTTGGAGAGCCCTCAAACTCCTTCTAAACCTGGCGATCCGGCA
Organism: Gekko japonicus; assembly: GCF_001447785.1. Taxonomy (NCBI): domain Eukaryota; kingdom Metazoa; phylum Chordata; class Lepidosauria; order Squamata; family Gekkonidae; genus Gekko; species Gekko japonicus. Next base: position 414,514 of record NW_015168079.1, on the reverse strand, counting down.
CAGCGACTTGGGATCTCTCCCGGAGCTGGTCTGCCGCTACCGCACCGAAAACTGGACACCTGTATTTTCTGTAGTCCTTTGGGGAAAGGCATTGTGTTTAGCGTTGACTACAATTCTTGTCCTAGCTGACATTTATTTATCGAGGGTTTCTTTTTGGTCACTCCGCAAATTTGGGTTCAGTCCCAAATACAGGTCATTTCCTTAATGCACAAGATGTGCAAAAATGTGAGTTAGGCTGAATCTTCTCTGTGCCATGTACATGGGCTGAGTTCATCCACAACTCATGGAACTTGGATTTTCTAGTTGCAGAATTTTATGGATTTGGGTACACAATACTACCCAGCTCTCTCCAGCCAAACATAGCTTAGCTGTCTCCCAAAATCCCTTTCAGTGAAGAATGTGTAACCCAAACCGTTTAAGCCTGTGGCTGCAGCTATCTGCGGTTTCCACTTCCCTACCCAGCCACTGAGGAATTATAGTCTCTATGGTGATAGCAGGGGCTGGGGAGAAAATAGTGCATACAATAGTGTGTCCTAGAGAGGCCTGGATGTGTGCATGCAGCCACCTTGGGAGGATCCAAGATAGCATTCCTTATAGCACAGATAGCTGTTAGAGGGTTCTGCTATGGAAAAACTTAGAACATAGAGGGATCGTCTCGTGATAGTTTATCCCCTTCCCAAACCTACCATGAAATTCTACTTAAATCAGAGATTTCTTTCCCCTCAGCAGATTTACTAGAATCAATTGCAGCAGATGAAATCTGGGGCAGCACAATTGTGGCAGTAGCTTCCAGGAAGCTGCTGTTGGATCAGTGGACATCCTTAGGTCATCAGCACATCTGAGTATAAAAACAGTCACACTGTATCAGACCAGCAGTCCATCCAGAAGGCCTGCAAGCAGGGCACAGTGCCAAAAGTCTCCCCCTGCTATTGCCCTTCCCAGCACTTGTATTCGTACGCTTACTGCTTCAGTATGTGGCGCTTTCATTTAGCCATTATGGATGGACCAATAGCCATGGATGGACTGGTCCTCCGCAAACTTGTCTAATCCCCTTTTAAAGCCAACGAAACTAGTGGTGATTGGTATATCCTGTGACAGTGAATTCTACAAGTTAATCTTTGACTGAAAAAGAACTCTCCCCCCCCCCCATACTTCTCTGTGTGTGGCTGGGGAGTAGTTGAAGCACACTGGGTTGGATCCAGTGCAAAGTTTCCACTTGCACTGGAGCTCTTGCGCAAGTGGGAGATGCAAGAAAAACACTATGGTAGCCATTTGTGCTAAGTCAAACTTATTGTACCCTCACTTGCATTTCCAGTTGCACAAGATTTTGTGCAACGAATTTCCCGGCGCTATAATATAGAGGGAGGAAAGCACTTTATGTGGTGTGAGATCTTGCGCAGTTGGAACTGCGCTTAAGTCTGTTCTTGTGCACTGCTGGCAGTAATGGTGCACAGGCTTTATCCTGTGCAGTATTCTCAAGGTGTGCCCGGTTCTGCTTTTGTGGCCAGAATAAATTCAGAAAATTAAATGTACCCTTAAAAAAAAATCAAAAATGCAAATTTTTGTTTTTTATTCAGACGGCAGAATTTTGGGAAGGTAGGTAGGTTGCCAAGCAGGGAATGTATGAAAGCATAAGTACAGACCCCTCAGGTCTACAAATATTTATGGGGATGGTATGTTTCTGCTTCTATCTCCACCATCTTTCTTTTTGTCCATCCACTGCTGCCTGGGACCCCCAAAACCTTGGCCAATCACAGTGGAGAAAGGTGAGTTCCTGTTCTCTTCCTGCTGTCCCCCATCGGTCCAGTAATGCTCCCTCTAAGCTGTGGATTCTTGTGAGCAAAAATCCTGCTACCAGTATTAAAGTTGTGAGCAAGCAATTTGGCTGCTGCATAAATTAGTTTGCTCTGGAGCCCTCCTTCCTGAGCTAAGACAAAAATGTGTGAGCCGGAGGCTAAAAAGCTGTGAGCTAACTCACACTAACTCAGCTTAGAGGGAACACTGAATACAACTATTAATTACAGATGCAAGACACCCCCTTCCCATTTTCTCAAAATCGAGACATGAAGGTTTCATACCTTCTTGCTTTAACAAAGGTTGTCTATCCAGATTCCCTGGTGTGGTGCTCTTCTGTACCGGTGTCCAATAAGAAGGTTCCCTTCTTCACATCCACCGGTGTAAGGTAGCAAGAGACAGCTCAAAAGCAGGGGCAGGTTTTTCTCCCCGGCGACCTTTGCCTCTGAAACACACCCAGTTCCAAATTCAGTAGCTTGAATTCTATTAAGGAGTTCCATGTGCGCTGGACAGTCTCTGCTGTACAGCACACTCCCATTTCCTTTGGCGCTTCCATTTGCACAAGGGCCCGTTTAAGACTATGCAGTTTGCACAGATGGAATTGCTAAAGGCCAAGGAAGCATGTGTTGTGCAGCACAGTCTATCTAGCATGCGCAGAACTTGATTGTAGGACTCAAGCTAACATTGCTTTCTGGGTCCCTTATTTTTTCCCCGTACGCCCTTTTAGATTATCTGATCAAACGTTTGTTTGACTCTTTAGGGGGAAAGTTAATGTTAAAATAGGGACAAGGTGGCTTTGTAATTGACCAAAGGGTTAGCTGTCAGCACTCTACCGAGCCTTGCTGGGTGAGGGGAAAGGGTTGTGAGTGAGGCAGAGCACCAGCCTTTCAGCACTGTGCACGGAGTTTATCCAACAAGAGGTAGTAGCTTCATGGTTGACTGGCCCTTACGTCAATCACCAGTGCGCACAGCCCCACACCAAGAAGAGCGGAGAGGCGGCTTTGTGGTTGACGTAAGCAAGATCCAGCCAACCAGCACTGAGCTGAGCATGCCTGGCTTTTGCTGGAGGCCAAAACTAAATCCAAAGGAAAATAAGGTACTTGTGCACACTTTTACAGGAAGCAAAGTTGCACAGGAGTCTCAGTGCTAAAATTGTACAAGTCTGTATGCACCATTCGTGGGCAAATGCCTCCCCTTCACCTGATTCCAGTTTCCATGCCACAAAGAAGAGCGGAGAGGCGGCTTCGTGGTTGACGTAAGCAAGATCCAGCCAACCAGCACTGAGCTGAGCATGCCTGGCTTTTGCTGGAAGCCAAAACTCAATCCAAAGGAAGCAAATTTGCACAGGAGTCTCAGTGCTAAAGTTGTACAAGTCTGTATGCACCATTCGTGGGCAAATGCCTCCCCTTCACCTGATTCCAGTTTCTATGCCACAGTGGTAATGGGGGTCCCAGGGTTCCTTCCCAGCTGTGTGCTCCCCACACCTCAAGGTGCTAATTTATTCCCCTCTTGCTATCTCCCTCCCACTGTTCAGTCTCCCCCTGGAAGAAGAAAGCAGGTGAGTGTCGCACATTCCTCACCCTTCCACACACGCCCCGGCCTGCCTGCTTCTTCCTCATTGCCTCCTATACCCCACCACCCCGTTCTGCACTGTCCCACCAAATGCTCCCATCCACCTCCCCCGTTGCTACCACCACCACCGCTGTCACCCTCTGTGTGGAGAGCCACAACCGGTCCTCCACCCTGACAACCCATCACTGGTCCACCCCCCCCCTGCACCCCCGTTATCCTCCCCTCCTGTCGCCTCTGCAGATTACGAGCCAGCGATGGGCCCTGACAAGAAACGAACAGTCTATCAGATGGCTTTGAGTGAGTAAGAATGTGCTTTGACTACTTGTAATGGTGACTGGGATGCTCCCTTCGCTCAGCAAAGTTTGACCTCTTCCTCCAATGGAAGTAGCTCTTTCTCTGGTTAATTAATTACCGTATGGCAGTGGGTGTAGTATAGCCAGGAGAGCTGAAGATTGTCTGGCAGCCTGAAACTCTAGCTCTTTTTGTGGAGATCTAGGTTTATTTTGGGGGCTGAGAAAACTGTGACTGACCCAAGGTCACCCAGCTGGCTTCAAGTGGAGGAGTGGTGAATCGAACCTGGTTCTCCAGATTAGAGGCTGCTGCTCTTAACCACCGCACCAAACTGGATCTCAACTTTTTCCTAGTGCAAGAACCCGTTAAGCTGAAGGATGGCTCCTTAGGCTTCAGGAAGGCTTTAGATCTTGCTAAGTGGAGTAGTAGGATGCAGCCCAGTTTCACAGCAGGGGGAATTTCCTGCAGGTTCTCCAAGAAGGGAAGTTGGGCTTGTGTTCCCTTGGGTTCTGTTGGCTGATGATTTACCCAGCATGCCAAGTGGCTAGGGTAGTGAACTGGTCCTCGCTGTTGGGAACACTCATCATTTGGTAACATCCTGCAGCTGTCTGAAGCTGGAGAGGTGTCAGAAGCATCAGTGAGCAGACTGTTGTAGGCTGAAAGAAGGTGAGGAATAGGGTTGTGGCCAATTTTCCCTTTAAGCTGTGGAGTCTTGTGAGCAAGAATTCTTCTTTGTGAGCTACTGGCATTAAAGTTGTGAGCAAGCGATTTGGCTACTGCATAGCTTAGTTTGCTCTGGAGCCACCTTTCCTGAGCTGAGACAAAAACGTGTGAGCCGGAGGCTAAAAAACTGTGAGCTAGCTCACACTAACAGCTTAGAGGGAACACTGGTTGTGGCTTGCTTCCAGAAGAACAGTGGCAAATTAGGATGTTGCAGGCAGATCCAAGACAGATGAGATGTTTAACCTGTGAAAGAAAGGAAAGGCTCGAGAAAGTGTTGGAAAGAAGTTAGCACTCCCTCTTTGGAGTTTTCACATTGCTTCAGACTTATTATTTCAGAGTGGAGGGATCCAGCAATAGGACATACTTGCAGCAGAGACCTCATCTTTAACTTCCGGACACTCGAACTCAGGTTTTGTGAATGCTGGGGATCTTGGGAGCAGCAGTTTCTTACACTCCATGTAGTCTCTTGAGCCAGGAGCCACTGAGAACTCCATTTCCCAGATTCCCCAGGGCCATGGACTCTTCACGCAAATGTTGAGATCAGAGCCTCACTGCTGTAAGTCCTTCCCCCCCACTCTTGCAGTGATAACTTCTGGGAAGAAAGAATGCTCCTCTGGGTATGCCACCATTACAGACCACCTGAGTTTTTTTGAGCATCTTCCAAGAACGTTTAATAAAACTGGGCTATTTGCAGGGGGAGCCATGTCTTCCATTAGGGCGCTTTAGGACCTAATGTAATTCTGTCCATCAGTCATTCTAATACTTTAAATACTGGACTGTTGGAGATATTTATCTGGGCAGTGGTCTGTCTTGGTCTTTGCCAGTCAAAAGTCAGCCCTGCTTCTGGCGTCTGTCTTTTGCTGGCTAAGCACATGAGGGAGTGGCATGGAAGGACCTCTTCCGCAACTCACCTGAGCCACCTTTGGGTTCATGGGGCAAGGATCCATTTAGTCTTGGCTTCCTTATCCCTGCCTCGGAAGGTTGTTTTGAAGACTAGTCAGGAAGAAAGCGTGAAGAGCCCTTGTCCTGCTTTTAACAACAGAATTTCATCATTATGTGGGGTTTGAGCAGAAACACTGTGGGTAAGACTTTATGGGTTTCTTGGAAGGAGGGAGTGGAGATTGAATGGGTGGATCTCGGTCAACCCAGTGGAGCCCCTATCCAACCTACAGCCTGCTAGTTGCTAGGTTTCTTGTACAGTGTGCGGGTCTAGGTAAATCTTGGTTTGACTGTCTAAGGGTTCGGCTCAGTGACGTGGAGCCTTCTGTGTGGGAAAGGCTTTGTAGTTAACTGAGTGGAGCGGGATCCAATCCCAGGTTCTTCAGCAAGAATGCATACTCAGAGTTGCTTAAGAAAGAAGGGTCATCTCACATCCTGACCCTACTTTCTTTCTCTCCAAATTTAAAACATCTTGTTGCACTATGGGTATTCTAATAACTTTTTAAAAGCATTTGTTCTAAAAAGCTAAACAATGTTAGGGAGTCAACCCTGGAGCAGTGGTCATTGCAGGGAAGCTAGGGGCTAGAATTCCTGGGCTTTCTTTTCTACTTAGAAGCAGGAATCGTCCTGAGCGGTGTCAGTCAAGGGCAGTGGTGCCTTCTCTTTTGAGGGACCGTAATGGAGTGATTCCAACCTTATCCTCTTTCTTTCTCTGCCTTCCCATTACAGACAAACTGGATGAGATACTGGCTGCGGCTCAACAGACCATCAGCGTAGGCGATGGAAGCGGAGGGCTTCCTTCCTTGGGGAAGTCCCGGGGTGCTGCCAAGAATTACTTCTCCTCCGAGGTAGGACAGACAGCCAAGTCCACAATAGGAGCCCTCCTCTGTCTTTGACATTTTAAAAAGAAACACTCAGAAGGGGGACAACACAGTGGCGTTATCATATTTTAATCCTGTTGGATTTTCTTCTTAAATGAAATGAGAAAATTCAGCTTAAAAAAAAAAGTTCTCTGGGAGACTCTGCCTTCCTCTTCTATCTATCCTGTGGTCAATTTCCGTGAGACAAAATTTCAGAGGATATGAGATGCTGGAGACCCTGGAACTAATCTGTGCGCTCCATCGCAGTCCTAGCTTACTTGCGTTTTCTCTTTTTGCGCGCACTCTGTTCCCCTCTTTGGATCAGAATTGTAGTGCAGTGCGGAAGGAGCTCTAGACTTTCCCACTGCCTGAATTGTTATCCTGAGGAGAAAGGGTTCAGGAAAGGAAGGATGTGGCCCATTATGGGAGACGACATGATCTTTTGCAGAGGTCCACTAACTGCCTGTGGAGCTGCGGTGGCTCAAGTGGTTCAGACGCTGAACTGCAGGCTGTGGAAGGTCAGTAGATCAGCAGTTCGAGACCCGGGTGCCGCATGACGGAGTGAGTTCCCGTCTCACTAGTTCCAGCTCCTGCCAACCTAGCAGTTCAAAAGCAAGAAATTGCAAGTAGATAAATAGGTACCACTTCGGTGGGAAGGTAACAGCGTTCCGTGCGCCTTGGTGTTTAGTCACGCCGGCCACATGACCACGGAAACGTCTTCGGACAGCGCTGGCTCTTCGGCTCTGAAACGGAGATGAGAACCGCAACCCTAGAGTCGGACTCGCCTGGCTTTCGAGCAAGGGAACCTTTACCTTTACTAACTGCCTTCCCTGGTCCTGTCAGCACACAGAGGTTGGAAAGGCTGACGTTTGGTCAGCCCCTTTCTAGAACGGGAACATTGCATGCAGGAAGAGACCACACGCAAGGAAACGTACACCCATTCACAGGTTGAGTTTGGGCTCCCCGCTCTGTGAACTCTGTTATATGGAGTTTAACTCCTAACTAGATCTAGGTGTTTTAGGGAAGAGTCGAAAAGTGGTGTAACTGTCCCCTCACAGCAAGGCCCTCCAAAGAGTTGTGAACATTTGTGTCCTGTTCCCAGGGGTTGTTTCGTAGAAAAAGAGCTAGGGGAACTCATTAGCATAACTCATTAGCATATGCCACACCCCCTGACATCACCGGAAGTGTGTCATAAGGCCACACACCCCGCCCCCAACGGTCCCGGCCGCCGCTGGCCTTGCAGTGGACCTGCAAGGCCGGCGGGAGTGCGAGGAAGCCCCGTGAAGGCCCTCCCTGGCACCAGGCAGGCAGGGGTGGGGAGAGGCAGGGAGGAAGCAACTTACCCTCCCTCTTCTCCTGCCTCCTCCTGGCTGAATGAGGGCCGGAAGCAGGGGGCGGGGCTTCGCCATGTGCCCCGCCCCCCGTACCTCACCCGGGGGAACTGCGATCCCCCCCGAAATGACCTCGGCCTGTTCCCCTTCCCTCCCTGGTGCCTCCCCCTCTCAATTGCATAGAACTAGGGTACTGCGTTTTGGTTGCTGTTCTGTGCTATGGGGAGGGCATCTCGGCTCAAGGATTCTGTTTTTGTCCTATCCTTTTGATAAGAGACAGCCTCAGCTGTTTCACGGCTGGGAGCGTGAGACAGAAGGTCTTAGATCTGTGGTTCAAGTCTCACTTTGTCCCTCGGTCCTCAAGGTGGCCTTCTCCTCAGCTCCTTCTGTCTGCAAGATGAGGATATTAATTGTGATCCGTCTTTTGGGATTGCTGGGCTTACAAAGCAACATGTGGGTGGTAGCAAACCAACAAACAATGCTGTGGAAATGTGTATTGTTTGGTGGCGTTTTGTTGTGTCGGCATACATGCATTTGGTGTTTTTTGTCCTTATTAGTCCTCCTTTTCTTCTTTCTTTAGCCTAGTTTCGAACAGCACCGCCTCAGCCAACCCAGTTACGAGCGCCCGTCGTATCTACCAGCCAGTCATCCCCCAGGCATGATGCTCCGCCAGAAATCTATTGGTGAGACGGGGCCTGAAGAGAGAGAGAGAAGTAGACTCCGCAGTGAGGCTGAAGAACAGAGGGAGAGCCAGATCTCCTTTCTGTTCTGTAGGGAGAGAAATCCAGGGTGAAGTGGCCCAATTAGTCGTGGAACTACTGTTACCACATGACAGTCTGGTTGCTAGGAGCCAGTGTAGCAATTAAGAGTGGCGGACTCTAATCTGGAGAACTGGGTTCAGTTCCCCACTCCTGCACATGAAGCCTGCTAGGTGACCTTGGGCCAGTCACAGTTCTTTCAGAGCTGTCTCAGCCCCTGAAAACAAGTCTAGCTCGCCACTAGCACAACACTAAGAGCTAGAACTTGCGTCTGCCAGACAATCCTAGGGTCTCTTGGCTGTTCTACACACAATGCCATACTACTTCTACTAGTAGTATGGCATTGTGTGTAGAATAGCTAGGAGACCCTAGGATTGTCTGACGGTGATGGTGGTAGTACTACTAGTAGTAGTAGTCTGGCTAGTAGTCTGGCTGCTTGCAAGGTTCGTCCCTTGGTGCTCACTGTGAAGCAGTCTTTTGTTCATGTGTGGGCAACAGATCAGGGGTGAGAAAAAGTTTCTGTGTGATAAAGTTATTGTGCCCCGGTTGGTAGATTAACAACAGAGATGCTCCTAGTACTAGGAATAAGTCTGAGTGGGAAGAGCCAGGAGAGAGGAGCGGGTCAGTGAAGGGATGGCACATGAAGTTGCCTTCTGCTAAGTTGGGCCATTGGTGCGCCATTTGTATTGTCAGTTCTGATGGGTATCTGCTCTTGAACGTCTCAAGCAGAAAAGGGCGTTTCCCACCACCCATGATCTGGAGGTGACAAGACTAGCACGTGCCCTACGGTTGAGCTGTGGCCCCTCACGAGGAATTATTCCATCACGGTCTCTTTATTTCCCCTCCACAGGAGCTGCCGAGGATGAGAAGCCCTACCTCGCTCCCCCTCCCATGAAGTTTAGCCGCAGCCTCTCAGTCCCGGGTTCCGATGACATCCCCCCACCTCCTACCACCTCCCCACCTGACCCCCCGTACAGCACGCCCCCCTCAGCATCCGGACGCGCCACGCCCTCAGCTCGCTCCACCTTCAACCCCAGCGCCGAAGCCAAGCTGTATTCGGCTTCCCTGCACCAGGAATCGTCGTACGAGCCCCCCTCCCGTGCCAGTGCTCGCGACAAGATCTCCCTCTACCGCCAAGAATCTGAGCAGGGGGCCGAGGGGTCCACCGCCCGCGGTTGGCGAGGCCACACCCCTGACCTCCGCTACTACAACCTGCCCCCGCGAGCGACCAACACCGCCATGTACGTCCCCACCAAGCCCATGCGCAGGAAGGGACCGCTGGTCAAGCAGACCAAAGTGGAGGACGAACAGCGTCAGCAGCAGGGCGGTGCCGCCGCCTCTCAGATGCAGGCATCGTCTACGCAGGCCCCATCGTCTGCCCCGCCGGAGAAGAGCTCCATCCCCATCCCCACCATCATAATCAAAGCTCCCTCGACCAGCAGTAGCGGGCGCAGCAGCCAAGGAAGCAGCATGGAAGCGGAGAGCCAGCCGGAGCCGGCGGTGCCCGTGCCGTCGCTGCAGCTCCACAACAGTATGGATTTCACCAGCCAGTTTGGGGCAGCCTTAGTTGGGGCTGCCCGGCGGGACCGTGAGTGGTACAGCGAGGCTCGCCGCAAGTCGGCTCTCTTCCTCTCCACCGAGCAGCCGGACGACGAGTCCCAGCAGACCCCCATGCCTCGTCTCCGCCACTCCAAGTCCATCGACGAAGGCATGTTCTCCAGTGAGCCATACATCCAGCTGAACATGGTGCCCGGCTTCGGGGGTGCCAGCGTCACCGGGAGCAGCTCCAGTTACCTCCAGTCTCGCGCCGCTAAAGCGTACGGGGCCAGCACCACCAGCGCCTTCACCTCTGTGTGCTCCAGCTTTCTGCCGCAGCTCCAGCCCCATTCCACTCCTCTCATTCACCCGCTGACCGGCAAGATTTTGGATCCCAGCTCCCCCTTGGGGCTGGCGTTAGTGGCTCGCGAGCGGGCGTTGAAAGAGTCCCAGTCCCAGCAGGAGAGCCGAGAGGAGAGGCACTCGCGTCCCTCCTCGCCACGGTTTGGTGAGGCTCCGAAGACTCCCGGGTCCCCTGGCAGCTCCATCCTGCGCCTCTGGGGGACTTCGGAGCAGCAGCGGCCTGCCTCGCCCCGGAAAGAGCCAGAGAGCCCCCGGCATCACTCGCCTGAGCAGCCGCCTCCGACCCCCGCCAAAGCAGCTCCTTGGGAAAAGCGGCCCGAGGAAGGAGAGAAGCTGGAGCTCCACGTGCGTTTCATGGAGAACTGCCGTCCGACAGAAGAGGAGGAAGAAGCAGCTTATGAAAGTGGGAAAGTTGAGACGACTGCGCCCCCGCCGCCGCCACCGGAGCGTGTCGCAGAGGAAAACGGGCTCCCTCTGCTCGTGCTGCCCCCTCCTGCCCCTTCCATCGACGTTGATGACGAGTTTGTCTTCACCGAGCCGCTCCCGCCGCCCCTCGAGTTCTCCAACAGCTTTGATAAGCCGGAGTCTCCTCCCAAAGCCACCAATGAACTGCCCCCATCAGCGGCCCCTCCGGCTGCTCCCCCTGCTCCCGCCGCCTTAGACTCCACCGCCTCCAGCTTGACATCCTACGACAGCGAGGTGGCCACCTTGACCCAAGCTGGAACATCGGAAACCAAGGAAGCCCCCCACGTCAACTTCTCTTCCGTCGTGTCGTCCATCGCCATCCCTGCAGCAGAGGCCCCGGAAGCTGTGACCGACTCCGGCATCGAGGAAGTGGACAGTCGCAGCAGCAGCGACCACCACTTGGAGACCATCAGCAGCGTCTCCACGCTGTCCAGCATGTCCGGGGAAGGCACGGAACTCTTGGACACCTACATCACCTACTTGGACGGGCAGGCATTTGGAGGGAGCGGCGGGGGAAGCGGCGGCGGGGCGGAGAAGAGCCCGCTGCAAACCAAGCTGCGCTCTCGGCCGTTCCCGGGTCGCTTGCCAGTGGCCACTCCCACCAGCTCCACCATCTCAGTTTCAGCATGTACTGAGAACATGTTCGCTCTCACGCCGGCCCCGCCCTACCACCAGCAGCCAGCCGCCGCCGAGCCAGGCAAGGAGCTGCAGCGGAAGTCTCCGACACTGCCCTGGGAGGAGCCCAAGGCCTCGCCCATGTCCTCCATGAAGGCCAGCATCATCAGCGAGCTGAGCACCAAGCTGCAACAGATGGGCGGTGTGTCGTGGTCGCGGCCGCCTGACGCGGTGGCTCCCTTTGGTTCTGAGAGACCCAGCTCCCTGCAGAGGCAAAGGTATTAGGCGGCTGGAGCAGGAGGAGGAGGAGGAACAGGAAGCAGGAAGCCAGCTCCGTGCATGCTGCATCTCGTGTTTCAGTTGGGTTTGTCTCCTTTTCTCATTCTCCCGTTGATGCTTGCTTTTTTTTTTATGATTTCTTTTCTTTAACCACCATTACATTGTCTGATGTGCTGGCGAGTACAGGGGAAGGGAGTACCATGCCGACAGCACTTCATGTTTCATGCACAGATGAGGGTGGGGTGGTGGGGCACAGTTTTGGTACCTCCTCTTTGTGCATATACCTGCTGGGCCTGTGGTTTACACCTGTGTACACACGCTGACTGTTTTGGATATGCCCCCTGTGGTGGGCTCACAAAGATCAACACAGATCAGCTTCCCTGCTAGGTGCGCACTTTAACCTCTCTCTGCATTTGCATCCCAAACTGTGCAGAGACTATGAAAGCTTATACCACGTATGTTCACGTATACCACGTTAGCGCACGCCAGGTACTCTTTGTCTCTTGTATTCCTTGCTGAGACATGGGAAGCATTGGCATCGGCTCAGCTTGGGTCTGCCAAGTGCCCTCAGCTGAACGCGTTTTCGTGTGGGACAAAACTAGAGGATGCTTGTTGGCCCTTAACGCAACCAGTCTCCGTAACTGGAAGAGGAAGGCCAGCAGCCATGCATTCTGCTTGGGAACGGAGGTGTCAGCAATCAGCTTCCTGGCCCAATTAGGAACGTTGGCAGGAGGCATAAGGGGTCGGCTGCTCTATTACAGAGGTTGCATCCTTCGCTTTGGAGACCTCTGTACTAGACCAAGGGAGGGCCTCTTTTGGTGGCGGTTCCCATTTTCAAAGTGCTTTCTCCCGTTCCCGGAATATTGCAGATACTTTGACACGTGAGGCTTCTCTCGAGACCCTTCGCTTTTGGGGTCCGAGAGGAGGAGCGATGCATTTTTGATTGCTCATGTCTATCTGAGATGGCTGTTAACAAAAATAGCCTTTTTGTTAGAGCAGATGGCTTGTGTGACCGACCAGTCTAAACGGAGCTCACCACTGTGGCCTACACGGCCCTCGAAAGCCCTTCTGTCTCTAGGCAGGTGACAGAAACATGACTTGTGGGGCTGCATTTGCTTCGTCAGGCTGCAAATGGAGCCGAGCCTCACTAGAGCAAAACATCGGACTTCTACTGAGGACTTCCTTTAAAAAAGAAGTGCCATCCAGAGCCGTGGCCGTCCAGTTCCTTGCCAGACGATCCCTTCTGCACAGATCCGTGGGCCAAAGAACCACATGATCGTGTGTGTGAAACTGGCCTGGTCCCCTTAGTCCATCAGTTTCAATATGTTCTACCCTTGTCTGCCAGCAGCTGTCCTGGGTCTCAGGAAGAGAAAGGTCTTTCCAGGTTTACCTGACATCCATGTAAACGGCAGATGCCTGGGACTGTTCCTGGGGCCTTCCGTATGCCAAGTGTGTGCCCTACCACTAAGCCTACGTCCCCTGCCCCCCAAAGTAAGCCAGCATAGGCTTCCCAATCATTTCAGAACACAGCCAAAGTCTCCAGCAGAACTCGGTGCCCGAGATCTTTCTGGCGTGAAGTACCAGGGACTAAACCTGAGGCTGAATCTTCTAGTGGTATATGCTCTTGTCCCCGATTTAGCACATCTGTACATGTTTAGTGTAGAGTTCTGTAGGGTGTATTCTCACGTGTGCTCTGAACTTACCCAGGGGTTTGGAGAGGGTCTCGAGGACTTGCCAGTCACTCTCAGAAATAAAGAATAAGCTCCAAAATACCTCCCAGGATTTCCCTGCAGCTGCTCACTGCAGGGGAGAATTAATGCCGGACAGATCTGCTTATAAGGGAAGCTTCTGCACCAGTATTGATCTCTGCATTGAGGAATCCTCAGTGAGCTTCAAATTCCCTGGAGCCCAACTTGAAAACCACTGATCCAAGTGGGGGTTACACCCTGAGGACCTGTGTCTTGGAGGCTCCCCGGAAAAGGAGCAGTGTGTGGTCCATTGGACCTAGAAGGTTGGGGATGAAGTTGCTATTTATTAACCTTACAAAGTCCTACACACAACACGCCCCTCTGTCCGTACCATGCCATGTTTGTCTTCTCCTTGCTGCAGTTGCTGTGTCATGGCAACGTGCACCCCCCCCCCAAAGTAAGCCAGGGTAGGCACCTTGAGCTATAGACACTGTACGTGTACATGGGCCTATAAGGATACCCATGCTGGCAGAGGGGTGTCTGCTCAGTGGGTTCACAGTCCTGCTCCATTCAACGCAGCCCCATTGCTGACTTTTATTTGCTCCATTTCGTCATTCATCTGTAGCCCCATCTGCGCTGCTGGGAGAAATCGCTGCTGTTCCTCCAAATTTAGTGGGGTCGGGCAAAGAGAAGTCGGGACGTCCATGACCAAGCCACGTAATCAAAGAGGTTTATCTTTGGGCAGAGAGTTGGCTGGGTCTCCGGTGTTTTTGGGAAAAGTGGACGGAGGGTATAATGTCATAAATTGTTTGGGGGAGTGAGGGAGATGTGTGTATGAGAGAAGGAGATAACAGGGAGGGAGCAGTCCTGAACTCGTCTACGCAGTGTAACGTTGCATTTTATTTGCAAGGGACAATATTCTTCGGATTGCAGCCGCAGGGTTAGTGGATTTTAGCAGGAGGAGTTATAACTCCTGGGCGCTCTGAGACAGAGGAAGAGAGGGCAGCAAGTTAGGAGCCAGTGCTCTGGAAGGGGAGTGGGAAAGTCCTGCATTTGGGCAAATGAGAAGCAACCAGTGTTCCCTCTAAGCTGAGTGTGAGTGTGAGCTAGCTCACAGTTTTTTAGCCTCCGGCTCACACATTTTTGTCTTAGCTCAGGAAGGATGGCTCCAGAGCAAGCTGTTTTATGCAGCAGCCAAACCGTTCGCTCCCAACTTTAATGCCAGTAGCTCACAAAGTAGAATTTTTGCTCACAAGACTCCACAGTTTAGAGGGAGCATTGGAAGCAACATTCATGCGGTGGCTGGTGCCAAAAGGGAGAAGGCAGGAATCCACTGCCTGGAGCCTTTCTTATTTTCAGACGGCCACCCGGTAGACCTCTCTCCTTCCTCCAGACAGCTCAGTTCTTCCCAAAAAAATCCCCAAAGGAAAAAGTTACAGCTTATAATGTCTTACAGTACTGGTCACTTTTTTCCTCATCTATCATCCAATTTATGTTTATTATAAAGAAATACAGAGAGTAAACATCAAAACAGGCACTGCAATATCACAAAGACATCATTTGAACAGAGGGGAACAATGTAAACTGCGTTGAGTCCCCAGCGGGGAGAATGGCAAGATAGAAATAGATAAATACACTCGTATCCTTAACAATCTCCAAATTAATCCCATGGATATAATTCTGTTTTTCTACTTAACTACAAAAATGAGGTACAGTTGAATGGATCTAATGTCATATACAGTTCTGGGGGTTTTGCCCCAAATTTTTAAAAAAGGATTCCAACTGTCTGAAAAATATGCTTTCTTAAAATGGATCCCTCTCTTAGCTTTGCTGCCTGTGATCATTTTGCTAATTCCACTACGTTATGTTCTGCTGGTCTCTCTCCTTCTCAGTCATGAGAGGAGTTTGCAGTGGGGACCAACAGTTGCCAGCTCAGTTTGGCTACATACAGATCCGAGTGCGTGAGTTAACTAAAACGCCTTCCCCTCTCATACACACATAAATCGTGATTCTAAGCAAGACTTCAATCCAGGTTTTGTCTGGGATTCTCTAACTCAGTTTGACTCATGCACCTACATTTGAATGCCATAGGTCATGTGTGAGCTGCTAATAAAGAGATCCATGCGGGAGGGAGGCACAGGGCTATGTGTGACAGCATGTGCGTGTTGGTTTCATGTCAGTTATGTGCGGCCTTTGAACATCCCCTGGTTCTGTCGTTCTGACCATTGCAGTGTAATTTCTATCATTATGAATTCAAGAGAAGTATTTAATTTTGGGAGAGAAAACCTTTGAAAAATATATGCTCCTGTGTGAGCCTAGTATCCAGTCTCCAAACCAGCCTGGTGTCTGCACTTGCTATTTTTCAATAATAGGAACAGAAAATACTAGTTTAGTGGGGGGGGGTTTCCTCCTAGCAATAAAAATAGCAAGAATAAGACTGCCATCGATCTGTATTATGGCCACACTTTGGATGCTGTGTATAGTCATCCCAAAAAAGGCATGTTGGAGAGCAAAACAAAAATGCAGACAGGTGGTCACATTCCAGTGATGAAAGGTTGAAGCAATGTGGGGGGGTTTAGTTTCAAAAGAAAGGTAATTAAAGGGGGTGGTGACAGTCTTATAAAAGAAGAAATGATTGGAGAAAAGAGATTTAGGGAAGTTTTTCTCTGCCTCTCTTACCGCTAGAGTTCAAGAATACGTAAGGCTATTAAAAAAGATTTAAATCATGGGGGGGAGAATCTTTCGTTACTGGGCAGAATAGCGACAATAAAAATGAACATTCTTCCAAGATTCCTGTTTTTGGCGCAAAACTTACCAATAATTAAAATTACAATTTTTTTAAGGATCTAGAGAAAACTGTAAGTAAATTTATATGGGAGTCTAAAAAAACGAGAATAAAATTTAAGATCTCCAGGACAGTAAAAAAAGAGGAGGATTTGCATTGCCTAATTGGCAGCTGTACTATTTCACAGCATCGATGATATGGATCAAAGATTGGGTTGAGTTAGAAGATGTGAGAACTCTAGCTTTAGAAGGATCAGACTTGGTAATGGGATGACATGCGTACATATGGTATGGAAAGGATAAAATTCACGCCAGCTTCCATACACACATCATAAGAAGTGCTCTCATGAAAGTCTGGAATATAATAAAACTCAAATTCTACACTAAAGTCCCTCTGTGGATATCTCCGATAGAAGCATTTGCCAAACCATCACTGATAATAGGGGAAATTAAAGAAACTTATGGCAACTTATTAAACAAAAAAGCCGAACTGAAAACAGATGAGATATTAAAAACACAAAATATAAACCTATCTTGGTGGGATAAAAATGTATTAAAATCAAGATACATTGAAGATTTAAAAAATAGGATTTTACACTACCTTAAATGAAATTGATAAAATTTGGCTTTCTTCCAGTGATAAGTTAATTCAGAAATTCTATACAAAGCTATTAGAGGAGGAGCTACAAGAAGAGATCATAAAAATGTCAATGGTAGCCTGGATAAAAGAGATAGGACACACAATAGAAATGGATCAGTGGATAAAAACATGGAAATCAATAAAATATATGAGTGCGACGGCATATAAAGAAAACATATATAAAATGTTTTTCAGGTGGCATTGGACCTCTGCTAAAGTTGCTAAATGCTTCCCGAAAGCATCAAATATCTGCTGGAGATGCGGCAGGAATATAGGATCATACCTCCACATTTGGTGCAGGTGCGACAAAATACAATCCTTTGGGGAAAAAATTTACAAAATTTTCTTAGAGATATTTAAAATCAATATCCCATTAACACCAGAAACGTACCTGCTAAATATGATTCCAGATACGATAAAAGACCACAAACACATAATAGTTTATTTATTAACAGCAGCAAGAATTTCGATAGCTAAGCGTTGGAAGTCGAAAGCCATACCATCTATAAAAGAACTTAAATTCAACATTCTGGAAATAGCGGAAATGGATAAACTGAGTATAGCTTTGAAGAACAAACCAGAGGACCTTTTTGGGGACAGATGGAAAACAATCTATACTTGGCTGAACCTGAAGAAGATAGAACAGAACTGAGACTATGCTAGTTAAAAATATTAGACGATAAAAAAGAAAGAGGAACTTCATATTAAGAATTGTATAAATACTAAATAGATATTTGTATATATTTTTGTGAAATGAAAACGGAAAATAATTTAAAAAAAAAAATACGTAAGGATGTTGATGGTACTCATATCATGTCCCACAGTGAGCAGGATAATGTCACACTACACATATTTCTTAATTTAGGTAATTTGTCCAAAAAAAATGCCCGAAGTAGTTTACAATAAAATTGGTAGGGGAAAAAACAGAATATAAAGAAAACAGCAGCATACAAGAATAACCTAAAATAAATGGAAAGAGCCAATTCCATAGGGAGTTAGGACAGCAAAACAGTCTTCAGTGGTAAAAGAGTCCCAAAATACAACAATATGAACAAAAAAGCAAAATATTTTCACCTGGCACTTAAATCTTAAAGTACTAGGTACTAGGCAGCGCAGCGTGGGAAGAATGTCCCACATCATATACAGTTTATAGAATTTGATACCACATGTAGTGACAGTCCCTAACTTAAATGTCTTTTTAGACCACTTTCTTGGACAATATCCATGTTAGAAGGTGCTGGGGTCAAACAAAAGAAAGCCCCAGTGTTGGTGCCCTGCTTGTGAGATGGCAAAGGTCTCTCTCTGGTGGCTGCAGAAATGCAACTCTACAGATCCTTGTCTTACCCATCAAGTGAGGCCCTTGCTTTCACTTTTCCTGGTGCAAGGCTAATTAATAAAAGGATCAAGCAAGGCCTTGTTTTCTTGCTTCTTCCTGAGAAAGCTCAGTATCAACATGGGAACTAGCAAGGCGTGTCCGAATAAAAGTCATCCTTAGAAATAGGAGGCTGTCTTTGTGCACCATACTTGGCTTACATGGGAACTGCTTCAGCCAGATGTAGTTCCACAAGTAGCTCGGCCAAAGGGGTGGAGCTAACCAAATGGGTCTTTTCCAACAGAATCAGCACCCTGGAGAGCTCTTATGGTTCTCTCCATGCCAGGATGAAAGGGGCCAGGATCTGTAGAAATTTTGTATTAACCTACAGTTTAGACGGAGTCTTCATCTGTGAGAAGCAGTTTGCCTTTGTTATTACAGTACCTAAAAGCCAGTATACCAGTGTAGTGTTTAAGAGTGTCGGACAAAGATAGGGATGACCTGGAATGAAATCCATGAAGCCTACTGGGTGTTGTTGCCCACTGTCGTGGGTGCGAGGGACCATCTGTGGGTTTGCCTAAGATGTACATCCCCTCCCAGGAGCCCTGCCCTGCCCTCCTGTCCCCTTCAGCAGGCAAAGGCCTTGACTAGCTGTCACCACTCTGGTCTGGGGTTCAAACAGTTTTTATAGCTTTGGAAAAAGTGCAGAAAAGGGCAACTCGAATGATAAAAGGGTTGGAACACTTTCCCTATGAGAAAAGGTTAAGGCGCTTAGGGCTCTTTAGCTTGGAGAAACGACGACTGAGGGGTGACATGATTGAGGTTTATAAGATTATGCATGGGAAAGAGCAGGTAGAGAAAGAGGTACTTTTCTCCCTTTCTCACAATACAAGAACGGATAAAAGGAAGTACTTCTTCACCCAAAGAGTGATTAACACTTGGAATTCACTGCCACAGGAAGTGGTGGCGGCTACAAGCATGGACGGCTTCAAAAGGGAATTAGCTAAGCATATGGAACAGAGGTCCATCAGTGGCTATTAGCCACAAGGTATAGATAGGGACTCTGGGGCAAGTGATGCTCTGTCTTCTTGGTGCTTGGGGGGCCCACAGTGGGAGGGCTTCTAATGTCCTGGCCCCACTGGTGGACCTCCTGATGGCACTGGTATTTCTGGCCACTGTGTGATACAGAGTGTTGGACTGGATGGGCCTTTGGCCTGATCCAACATTGGCATCTCTTATGTTCTTATGTTCTTATGTTCAAACCAGGGAGGGCCCAGAGTACCCCCCCCCCCTCACCCTTCCAAACATCACCACCACTAGCGAGGGCATTGCCAAGTGACTGGTCGAGCTTGAGGCGTGAGGACCCAGGCAGGATTACAACCAACTTATTTTATTAAACGAGGTGGTTAGTAACCAATAGAAGACTTGGGAGCAACAGCTTTAACAGGGATACCTTTCCAGCCAACAAGGGTCAAAATTAGCATGTAGAGGAGCTGGCAGGAAAATGATAAAGCTTCTTAACACAGCTCCTTTGCGGGTCCCTACCATTCCTGGCCCATCCAGAGTCCAACCCACCCTCCTTGGGCGAGGGATACCCTCTAGCCAGTAGCAGCTTCTCCGCCACCCAGCTCTTCCTGGGAGAAGAACGCCTCCCCTCTTCAGGGAGGGCCAGCCAGACGGCTCAGAGAGTGCCTGGGAAATGCAGTCCTGTTGAAGAATTACATGAGGCCTTAGGAGGGTGTTTATTAAATGGAGGAGGAGAGGATTCTCTTTGATGCTCTGAACGTCCTGAAGGAAGGCTGAGGGTAAAAAATGTGATAGATATGAGAGCTAGCGATCCTAGAATCCTCCACCCCCAGTGCACACCTTTCTCTCGCTCTCATTCACTCTGTTGTGGGGAGAGGAAGGTGATTGTAAGCCTCTCTCGGACTCTTGACTCCTCCTCCTCCTCCTCCTTCTTCCTGAAAAGGCAAGTATTTTACACACCCGCCCTACAGTTAGGAGAGAAAGAGCCCCTCCAAGGATCCTCCTGGGCCTGAAATAATTTGTTTTGGAAAAACCTACAAAGGAAGTTTAGAAAACTTAATTGAGGGCCAAAAGTTAAAAACATAAGTAAGTGTACAAAAGAGTGTTTATTACAAAGACATATAAAAAACCCCAGCAGGGGCCCAAATAAAGCCTCATAAAAGGTAAAGGTTCCCTTGCTCGAAAGCCAGTCGAGTCCGACTCTAGGGTTGCGGTGCTCATCTCCGTTTCAAAGCCGAAGAGCCAGCGCTGTCCAAAGACGTTTCCGTGGTCATGTGGCCGGCATGACTAAACACTAAGGTGCACGGAACGCTGTTACCTTCCCACTGAAGTGGTACCTATTTATCTACTCGCAATTTCTTTCTTTCGAAAATGTACAAAGTTACAAATACACACAAAAGGACAGTGTGTGACCTGACGCGCTTCGGTTCACAAGAGCCTTCTTCAAAGGTCAAATAGTGCAAAATATAACAAGCAACAGAGTCCCTGTAAGACATGTAAGGTGATTAACAATAAATTAAAAATAAATAAGTAAAATAGGACCAAAATTGGAATGTTCCAATATGGAATAGAATGACACACCAAAAAAATTCTATTTGGGGCCTCAAATATATATGGCCTTGTGTCAGAAGTTGTTGTGTAAACTGGAAATATTATGTATCTTCCAGTTTAGGTCCTAAGAGTGCAAATAGAATTGCCTTGTCAGGGACAATGTGCCATCAATATGTAACAATATGTAATATGAACCAGTAACCAGCTATTTATGAGTTCAAATTCAAATTGGGTTTGAGGCAACTCTGATAGGTTTGGTTTAAATTCGGGGGGGGCTCTTATGAGATTAGTTCTTCTCCCAGAGTTGGGAAGGGGGGGGGTTCCAGCCTGGCTCTCTCTCTGACATGGTAATGTTTTAAGAATGCAGGTGGCTGGGCAAGGAATATGCAGGCATACAATCCATCCTCCTCAGCCTGAAGGTGGTGCATTCCAGGAAAAAAGTTTCCCGTGTGGCAGTTTTTTAAACTGATCCTGGGTCTGTGACCGCATCCTGCCACCACTGCTTTTCACGTCCTTGTCCCGTGGCTCAGGGTGCACAACCCAACCCTAGACTCTTTCAGGAGAGATTCCAGTCCAGCTGCCAGGAAGTGAAAGATGCCGTTAACTGGAGGAAGGGGAATCTTTTGCAGAAGAACTGGCAGACTGGCATCTTCTGAAATCAGAGTGGACCGATGACGCGGTCTTACATATCAAGTCAGAGTCTTTTGGTCTGTCTAGCTCAGCACTTTCTGCTCTGACTGGCAATGGCTCTCCAGGGTCTTTCCCAAAATTTGTAACCAATGCTCCCTCTAAGCTGCGGAGTCTTGTGAGCAAAAATTCTACTTGGTGAGCTATTGGCATTAAAGTTGTGAGCGAGCGATTTGGCTCCTGCATCAATTAGCTTGCTCTGGAGCCATCCTTGCTGAGCTAAGACAAAAAATGTGTGAGCCGGAGGCTAAAAAACTGAGCTAGCTCACACTAATAGAGGGAACACTGTTTGTAACCAGAATTCTTTTAAAACTGGAGATGCCAGGGATTGAATGTGGGACCTTCTGCTTGCAAAGGAAGTGTTATACCCCTTAGCTGCAGCCGCTTTCTCATGGGTTCTTGATTTGGACTGGAGAACCAAAGTTTGTAGGGTCTTGGAAAGTGAAAATTTTTGTTTCCCATACTGGAGTCAGAAAAGTTTTTCTTGAAAATTCAGATCTTGGAATAGGGATGAATGATGGGAATAGAACAAAGCTCTTAACTGTGGGGTGGAATTCTAGCTGAATCATAAGTAGTCTCAGCGGGAAGACTTCTCACATGTCCCTCAGTGTCAGAGGAACTCTTGCTTGAGTTTCGAAACTACCCCTTGTCCCGTCTTACGTTTGCCAAGTCTGTGATTTTTCTCACCGTGTGTTCCCATTCAGTTGCCCCCTATACACGACCGTGTCTGACTAGTGTCATAGCCCGTGACAATGTCAGCTGAAGTGGGGGAAATAATGACAGAGGCTGCAAGCAAGTCCCACCAACTGTTCGAAAATGGACCTATGGAAAATTCTTGTTGCCAAAAAGAAGCATCCCCTTCCGGTTTTACAAAAGACCACAGAGTGGATATTCTCCAGCCAGTGTGCATTGAGTGTCTGTGTGCCATGCCTACCATGGCTTGCCCTTTGGATCCCCCCTGGTCATGCCAAAGCGTTGCCATGCCTACCATTGGCAACATCTGACCAAGGGCACTAGAAAGGATTCCACTGCTCCTTGTGCAAACCACACAGTTGTGGAGGAGGGCTGCCCCATAGAAGAGCCTCCTTTGTGGAACCTGCCCTTGGATCTAGAGGTGTGCAATTCGATATCGCCAACCCAATAAAAAGGCCCAGTATTTCTGGGATTGGATTGGCAACATCTGATCAGTGCAAAGCTCGCCCTGATTATTTCTCATTTGTATTCAGGTGTTCGTACTCCTGATATTACACCGCCTGGGGACAATAATGGTCCTGTCAAGGGATGAAGCGCTGGAGACCAGCTGGGAGTCCGGGTGCACCTCTCCCGAACTCACTGCTCCTGCTGCCTCACCAGGGAAGGGGCTTCAAAATGTATCATTTTGAAAGGGCACAGTTCTTGTTTTCACTCAGGACTGTTTTTTCAATATTTATTAAAAAGAATTCCCAATATGGAAACAACACTCCCAGTCACTGTTCCCTCTAAGCTGCGTTAGTGTGAGCTAGCTCACGGTTTTTTAGCCTCCAGCTCACACATTTTTGTCTTAGCTCAGGAAAGCTGGCTCCAGAGCAAACAAATTTATGCAGTAGCCAAATCGCTCGCTCACAACTTTAATGACAGTAACTCAGAAAGTGGAATTTTTGCTCACAAGTCTCCACAGCTTAGAGGGAGCATTGCTCCCGGTCTTTTGTGGAAGCAATAATCATGCCCTTCCTCACTTTCCAATAGGGAATTAAAATGATCATTTTTGAAATACTCTCCCCTGCTTGGGTCCTTCGGATTGGGTTGCTGTTATACGTTGCAAGAACATAAGAGATGCCAATGTTGAATCAGGCCAAAGGCCCATCCAGTCCAACACTCTGTGTCTCACAGTGGCCATAAATACCAGGTGCCATCAGGAGGTCCACCAGTGGGGCCAGGACTTTTGAGGGCTGAGTACCTTTGACACTGAGCCTTGTCAACTGTTTTTTCCCAAGTGTGCAAATTTCTTTTTAGTAGTCTTTTTACAGTCTTCATCCAAAGCTGCAGTCTGAGTCAAAAGATTTTTTGGGAGAGGGGAATTTGCCAACTTACGTTTCCCTAATTTTATTCTATCCAAAGCAGCTACAGGAAGTTGCAGCTTGGCGTTAGCAGGAAGTGGGATGTTGCGTCTCTTTTGTTGCTGACTATTTTCCTGAGCGACACCGCTCTCTTTGAACTGTTTTTGGCTCTTTGGTGGGAAAGTGTCTCCCACCCTCCTCCCCAGGTGCAAAAACGGAACCTTTGGCCCAAACTGTCCTTTCCCGTTGCTTCTGGGAATAAAACAAATTATGGTGGGGAGGATTCATCGGCGATGCATTTTGCATATGTAATTCTCCTCTTGAGTTTGGAGCCTAGCATTGAAGAAGCCTACCTCACGGCCTCTGGGAAGCGCCTGCCTGTTCCAGAATCAGACTTGGCTGTGTGATAGGAGGAAGGAAACAATTGGCTTAAGGTTGCATGCTGGATTTCTCCGGCCCCCAGTCTCTTCCAGCAGGGAGTATCGTGGGTTCTAATCCTCTCTTGTTCCTTATCTCTTTCCTCACAGGCTCCCCGATGAGACGTCCCCGTCACTGATCTCCTCCAAGCCTGTAAGCAGCCTTTTCCACAACTGGCCTAAGTCCCCCCAGGGCAAGCACCCCAAAAGTGTGGATTTTGACATCCGCCCGGCCCTGCGGCGCGCCCCGAGCCCAGCCGCCCTGCCCAGTGAGCACAAGATCAGCCCTGCTCCCCGGCCGTCCTCCCTCCCCATCCTGCCTTCGGTGCCCATATACACAGGCGTCTTTGATCTCCGCGGCTCGCCCACGTCCGGCGGCGAGCACCCTTTCCCCGGCTTCCCCTCGGGCAGCCGTTCCCTGTCCCCCACCCACTTCCTGCCGCCCGCCACGGACAAGCCGTTCGGCTCCAAGCCGCTGCCTTTCTGGACCAAGTACGACGTGGCCGACTGGCTGGAGTACCTGAAGCTGGGGGAGCACCGGGATCGGTTCCTGGACAACGAAATCGACGGTTCCCACCTGCCGTCCCTCACCAAGGAGGATTTCATTGACCTGGGCGTGACGCGAGTGGGGCACCGCATGAACATCGCCCGAGCCCTCAAGTTCTTTCTGGAGAGGTGATGGGGGAAACTGCCCTGCCCCGGGGAGCCTCTCGCCTGAATGTACAATGGACCTCCACCGCTGGGGAGAGGGGGGAAAAAATACAAGGTGGAGGGGGTGCAGCTGCGGGGCTGGGCACGGGGGAAGCTGTAAGGAGAGACCCTACGGGTGAGGGTTAGGTAGGGCAGAGTGAGGATCCCCGCCTCCCTGCTTGGCAGAAGGAAGCTTTGAGAAGCTCACCAAAGCCTGCCCGTGCACCCTCACTCCTGTGCACTTTCCTCTTGCGTTGCCATGTAGCGGTCTGCTGGTTCTGCTCATCCGATAGCCGGTACCAGCACAGCGTACGGACCTGTGTGCGTAATATCATTTCCCCAGGCACTCCCTCTATATAATCTCTTCATTCTCCCACCAACCTAACAGCTTGCTCCGACGCTCTCATTGCTTTGTATCACAGGGTGTCAGTCCCCCGCTTCCAAACTGTACGGCAGCTTGCGCCTGCCCCACCACCTCTCTCCTACGTTTGCTTCGTGGCCATCATTTCACACCTTCGCCCTTCAGGCATGCTTGCGCGTTACACTCATCCTGCCGCAGTAACAGCTTGCCCTGTGCGTGTTTGCAATTACCCAGGGTTGTTAAGTACTCTGCATTTTAGCAGCAACAAAGAACAAAACCCAAGCAAAGCTAAAATTCGGCTACCCGTGTAAATTTCAGCCTAGCTGTAAAGATTCCATTCCCCCCCCCCTACACTTCCAAGATTAGTTTTACCAAGATTAGTTTTAGAAGTTATAGGGGTGAGAGACTTGCTGTCTGTTTTTGGAAACAAAAGCCGTGATTTTCAGTAGGTGGTGCCCATTTTGTTCAATGATGAATTAGGTGAAACTAAGGGATATGCAACCCTGACTCTTAAACCTGAGCCAGTTAATGGCTTGCTCTGTCATGTTAGCTGGTTACCACATGCAGCTGTGGTGCTGTACGCTGGCTTCCTGTTCTCACTCCTTGAATGTGCGCCTGAGTCACATGACCGTGTTAGGACCGGATGTTAATAGTGAATCCTGGTCCAGTGGCAGAGGCCGCCTCCAGATTATTCATCCCACACACAGTTCACAAACTGCTCTGCCAACAGGAAGGATCTGTAACTGGAGCTGTGGCATTACCCCTTCCATGTGACTAGATCCCACATCAGTCTTATGGCACTGAAAGGCAGAAACTGCACAGGCGTTGCCTCAGTCACGAGGCTACTATTCACTACTGTAGCCTAGACGGAATACTGGCATGAGCAATACCCACATAATCAACCTGTTCCAACGATTTACGGGTCCCAACAGTTTCAGCTGCATGGAAATCTCATCCTGGGGGTGCATAAGATGTGCTGCTCTGACGCTGAACAAACCGATGGCAAAACATATTTTTAACTGGCTAGAACAAAGTTTGAGTCCAGTGGCACCTTTCAGACCAGCAAAGTTTTATTCGGCGTACCAGTGGACTCAAACAATGTTCAGCTGCTTCAGACCAACATGGCTACAACTGAGTCTTATCTTAATTGGCTAGAGTCATCAGATGAGGGCTCAGGGAAAGGATTGGTTATATCCCACCTGACCCATTTTGCTCAATTCAGCCCAGCATTTTCCAGGACCTACCGAAAAAAGAATCGGGGGATATGGCAGCTCATGCCAGACAATGGCTCAAAGGAACATTGCTTGCTTTGGTGTATGTGCACCCGCTAGCTCCACCATGACTCAGAAGCAAGCAGTGGTGCCCATATGGTTGAGTGACAGCTGGCTTCCCAAGCAGAAAATCTTGCTTATGAAATCATTGTATACACAGACCCCCTGATAGGCCTACCATGCGCTCCTAAGCAGAGTTGTACCTTTCTGTGTCCATGAAAGTCAACGGGGTTAGAAAGAGTGTGACTCTACTGAGGATTGCCATGCAGAATGGAATGGTAGGGTGGGCTGTACCACTTCACACTGTAGATGGGAGGTTACAATTTTCAGAGTTCTCCTGCATCACCAATGACCTGTCCATGGGAAACTAGGACAGTATACAAAGGACTAGGCTAGATACATTTTCAATGATGTGCTGGGGAGGGGACAGGAAGCTTTTATGCGGGTGAGCATTACCCTGCTGTGAACCCTGCTGTGGTCTCATTCCCCGCTCCACTGTGTGTGTGTGTAGTCTTAGTCAGTGCCAGCTCCTGTTGGGACAAATACTGCATTTCCCGGCAGTATTGGCATGGGAGCTTTGCAGCTCTGTGACTCGGAAAGAGAAAGAGACTTGCTGAGTGGCCTGCTGCTGCTGTTTCATCTCAAGGACTCAGGAGTAAGGTACGCCCAAAGAAAAAGCCAGAAATAAGGGTTTGGTTGGTTTGCGCCTGGCACAAGTTTTGGAAATAGTCCCAAATATTGTGTTGTGAAAAGAGCAGAATTGGGCATCCTGTGCTTAATGGGGAAACGCCTGCTAGGTATTGGACACAACGGGGTGTGAAGATAAATATGTTTCTGTATTTTGAGGATGGCGCATTCCTGGGTCCTTGAGATGAAGCGGCACATGGCTCTCACACACCACATGCTGCCATGTAGCCTACATGTGGACCGACTCCACTTCTGCTATGGCCTTTCCTTAGGATTTGACTTGGCAAGCAGCTCCAGCGCTCACAACCCGGAAAGTTCGTTTGGTGAGCTTTTTTCCAGGTAGAGGAAATTAGCTTCCATTGGTGAGAAAAGGGTAGCGCTCCTTAGAGGAGTCCAGAGCTGATTTGCAATCACTGCTTTGCTACACAGTAACTCTGTAGTAGTGCGCCTGTCTTTGTTCTTTCAAGGTAAAATAGCTTAGCTTGTTTAGTAGATCCACCAAAGCCAAGTTTCAAGGAATATGGGTTGGATCCCATCAAAAAGAACCACGCATGCAAGGATTTCTCTGATCCCCACCCGCCCAATGTGGCAGTCCTCAAACTGCCCCCTTGTGTTGGGACACCTGTGCCCCTGGAGCAGCATTTTGGGTTGCCGGGGGGGGGGGCATGCTTCTGTGCACGAAAACCCTTCTGTGAATGGAATTTCTAGTTGGGATCCATCCCATCTTCATGGGATCCCCTTTCATCTGTGCTTCTAGGGGTGATCTAACTGCAAAAACAATGGCTTTCGTGTTGGCTACGTCAAGGGCACACAGTGACGGCACCACAAAGTTTGCTTAGCCACACTCTTAAAATTCTGGGCCGAGCTGAGTTGGGCGCTCGTAGCCTTCCCAGAAAGCTCACAAAAACCTCTTGTTGGCTCATCCATTCCACAGAAGAGACCCACAACCTAAATGGATCCCAGAGGGACCGTTGTGAGGCCTCATCAGCAGAACAGAGCAGAAGTCCAGCATCACCATTGGGCCTCTGATAAAGTCAGCCCTGCCTCATGAAAGATTATAGAGAAATAAAATGTTGGTTGTCTTCAAGGTATGGGGAAGGGCTGTGACTCAGTGGAAGAGCCTCTGCTTGGCATGCAGGAGGTCCCGGGTTGAATCCCTGGCATCTCCCAATTAAAAGGACCAGGTAGTAGGTGGTCTTGTGAAAGACCTCTGCCTGATACCCTGGAGAGGTGTTCTGACAGCCTTAGGTGATACTGAGTTTGATGGACGAAAGGTCTGATTCAGTGTAAGGCAGGCGTGTGTGTATATATATATATAGAGAGAGAGAGAGAGAGAGATTCCTGTTTGATTATCCTTGAAAGAAGACTCTGAGAGTCAGTTTGGTGTAATGGTTAAGTGTGCAGACTCTAATCTGGGAGAACCAGGTTTGATTCCCCACTCCTCCACTTGCACCTGCTGATGTGACCTTGGGTCAGTCACAAGCTCTGGCACAGCTGTCCTTGAAAAAGAGCAGTTTCTGTCAGAGCTCTCTCAGCCCAGCCTACCTCACAGGGTGTCTGTTGTGGAGAGGGGAAGGGAAAGGAGTTTGTAAGCTGCTCTGAGACTCCCAAGTGAAGGGCGGGGTATAAATCCAATCTCTTCCTCCTCCTCTTTGCATTTGCAAAGGTGTTCCTGCTTGGGCAGCCAGAAGTGATTCATGGTTTCCATGGGCCAACCAGGCAGTGGCTATTTACAAGCCTGCATAGTCACACACCAGAGAGCGAGAGAGACCAGAGTGGGGCACAGCCTGAGCCAGCCAGCTGCTGGGGGCCATTTTTATCGGTGCAGGTGGGTGTATCACTCTACCTCTTGACGTCTCCGTGGTGAAAACCCTGTCAGCTTTGCCTCTAAAGTCAAGAAACCCCTTTTAGACCAAAATGCCACTAAGGATTAACAGCAGCATGTGATCTGAATGTTTTCCCGTCTCTGTGAGAACACGTTTTGCAGGAAACTAGCTGGTGGCGTTCCCTTAGAAGCGCGGCCAGATTGCACGGGTCATACCAGCCCCTTGAAGGAGGGAGAGAAGAACATCCCAGACTGACAACCCTCAGTCCCACCACAGAGTACAGACAGCCCCGGGCATGCTCCTTGTGCTTATGGTGTGGTCCACACGCGTTTGCCGATCCATTCTAGCGCATCCTTTTCCATGCTCGGGTTTCACCATTTTCCATGCTTGGGTTTCACGCATCATTTTATCTTCATTTCAGAAGTCCGCGGCCTCCACATGTAAACAGATATATACCCACAGCCCTGCATTGCTTATTTCTGTACCTTGGGAATGGGGCAAAAAAAGAGCCTTTCGTTTTGCAAATTTGGGGAGCTTCTTTTGGATTCTTCTGCTGGGTAGAGGATGGTGGCAGACAGGTGATCCAGCTTCAGAGAGCTTGGTTGGCGCCAAGAGGGGCTGGAAGAGGGAAGGGTTGAGCTGTAGATTGTGAGTTCTCCGGGTCTCTCCTGCCGCCGTCGGCCTCCTCGTGTGCTCCCACTGGCCCTGATCCTGGGGGGGGGAGGGGTCTTGGATACTGACCATACCTGTGCTGTGGGTGGAGCTTCCCTCATTCCCCCCCTCCCCAGTGCTCAGCTGCCAAAGAAACAAAAGAACTCAGCATCAAAGGGGATGTGCCCCCCCCCCAATGCAGCCATTTGGACACCAGGATCCAGTTCACAGACTGCTTTTCCCGGGGGGGGGGGCCTTCTCGCTGCTGCTCATTGCTGGGGGTCCTCAGTGTGATGCTCCGTCCAAGGAGAGTGGGGGGGGAGTTCCTGACCCCCCTCCTCTCTGTCCCCCAATCTCCACATCAGGGATTTATGAGCTGTGGGGAAGTACGCGGGGACTTGTCCTCTGACCGTAGGCCTTGTGGCCGGGCCCCGTCCACCAGTTCACCTGTGCTGTGACTCTTAGATCTACAGCTAGCCACCGCCAGCCCCACCACGGCTGTGCCACACAGCTGATGACGCCCCCACCCACTCCTTCAAACTGTACTTCTGTACCATACAGCTAAGCCCTCCCCATGACCGTGTGGCGCAGCACGCTGCTTCTCTGAGCCACGCCACGTTTTTCTGTGCCGTGTGGCTCCCATCACCCATGTGCCCATGCTCCCCATTGGGTCACCTTGCAAATCTGACACCTGTCAAGGCCAGCAATGTACCCTTTCCCTTCATGACCACAAGATTAACCCAGGCATGCAAAAAAAACCCCTAATATTAATTAATTTTTTAAAAAAACTGGTGGTAGGCCCCAGGCAAATAAAGTTTACGTGGGCAGCCAGGATACTCACAGAACCTTAAGAAGTTTTGACTTTGCTTTTCTTCAAAGTGAATCTGTAGCCCTTCACGACCGGGGGTGGGGTTGACGACAAGAGTCCTGAGTAGGCGATCTTTCCAGCGAGACATGGCTGCTTGTGACGTCAAGGTGCAGGATCTGAATTCAAAGGACACTGGGAATGTAGGGAGATTGGAGGAACTGCCAGTGATTCTCCAGTTGTGGCTGGTGAGCCTCAAGTGGGTGGCGACTCCTAGGTGGGTCATGAGGCTCAAGCTCCTCGCCCCCTTCTAGTGACAAGAAAAGTTGGGGGGGGCACTACTTCCATCACCCAGAAGCCCACTGGGTCTCAAAACAGTACGTTTACAAGTGTGTCCCACTTCAAAAAAAGTTTAAGAACCTCTGGCCTTGGCCAGAACTGAATGAAAGCAGGAGCCAGCGAGCCATTTTGGGTGTAAGTGCCTGGGCAATGCTTAAAGATTTCATAAATGTCAAGGGGTGATTGGGTAGCACCCATGCCACGGGCAACCTCCAACCAGTGAGCTCCTGACCTTTTGAGCGGAGTTGTGCATCTTCACCCTATTTGCATGGCTGGGTTAACCCTTCCAGTGCCATGGCTCTGTGCCACGTGGCTTTTTGTGCCTCCCTCTCAGGATGCCCTCTTTGCCACGTAATCCCCCCCGGCCTTCCTTCTCCCGTGGTGCCCCTCTCCTGCCGTCGCCACTTCCCGAGATGCCACATGGCTATTCCCACTGTGCCTCCAAAGCCACAACTCAGTACCGCGTGGCCTCCCTTCCCACCCCAGTTTTAGACACGTGGCTGTCGCCTGCCCCCTCTGCGTCCCGACGGCCACTGATGCCACACTGCAGTGCCGTGTGGTGTTCCCCTCTCACCTCACTGTGTGGTGATGACCTGTGCCGCCAACATTGCGCCTCCGCGCTGCCAGTTTAGCGGCCATCTTTTTAAAAGAAAAAAAAGGGCTTTTGTCTCGTCTCCTCGGACTGGCCGCGTCAGCGCCTCCCATTCCTTAGACCCCCCCCCAAGAAAAAACAAGGGAGCGAAACGAAACAAACAAACTTTAGAATGTCTTCCAAAACGATGATGTTGCAGGGAGGTGGAAAACGAGCTCTCCCCTCCGTTACAGGCTGGGGCCCGTGCTGTTGTTCTCTGCTCTTCGCTTGGGCAGCCTTGTGAATTCACATCCCAACTCCAGGAATGATGTACACTTAGCATTGTGAGGTTGGGGGAGGAAGGACTTCTAGGAGGGTGGTATGAGAGCCAGGGATTGTGGGGAGAAAGGGCCAGACCTCCTGAGTTCTTGAGCAGAAGGACTGGTGCTTTAGGAAGAAGTCGCTGGACACCTTAGGACCACAGGAGGAGGGCTTGAGAATGCGTAGAATGTGCAGAGAGGACTTGGAATGGTTTCAGTGGGCAGGAAGGGTAGTGGTTGATCAATGGGGCCTGTTTCTTGAAGCCATTAGCTCTGGTACCTAAGGAATTGTTTTATGGATTGTGGAACGGAGAAGCGGTCAGTGGATCAAGCCCCTCCATGTGGCCGTGCTCACTCTCAAGGGCAGAGTTAAGGGAAGAGGAGAGCGCTTGCTTGGGACAGTCCCATGCACTGGGAAAGATACAAGATATAAGCAGTGGTGGACTATAGCAATGGGTGGGCACCCTAGGAAGCCATGAATGGGGGTGAAATGGCACATTTTCTGTGTCTCCTAGAAGGTGGGTGGGTGGGTGAGGTTCAGTGATGGGAGAGTCTGCTTGGCTTGCGGAAAGCCCCAGGTTCGGTCGCTTGTGTTGCCAGTCCAGGGAACTGGCAGTAGTTGGTATGTAAGAGAGAGGGAGTTGCTGCCAGTCTGAGTAGACAACACTGACCTTGACGGACCAAGGGTCTGATTCAGTGTAAGGCAACTTCAAGCCAGTTAGGTGAAAGATCAGGGGATGTTGCTGCTGTTATTAAGACTGAAGTTTTAGCAGTGGGACTGACTGGAATCGAAGGCATCCATGAGCCAGTCCAGAGGCATTCAGGTCAAGGAGCTGGCCAAGGACTCTGGGTATTTGGGGCTAGTGGGTCAATCTGGGGAGTGGGAGGCAGGGCTCCTGGGTTCCCCAAGAGGGTGTCTTAATGGGTCGGAAGAGTAGTGCAGTGCATCAGTCACCTGGCACGAGGCTGGGTGGTGGTTGGAGGCGGGGGCTGGTCCGGGAAGAATCGAGAACCGCAGCATCGACTCCTCTTGCCTTAATGTCCTGAAAATGAACTGACGTATGTGACGCTGACTTTGTGATTCAGGGATCCATTCCCTGGGAATGATTCTGGGAGGTGGGAGGGGGGTGGTGGTAATGCCTGCATTTGACAGGGTTGTGTTTTGATTTTATTTCTATTATTTTGTGGTTGCTGGGTGGGACGGGCCACAGGGAAGGGGGTCGGTACTCCCCCCTTCACCCCCCTCGAACCCTCTCCTACGGTGTGGGTCTCCCAAGGTTATACTTGCCCCAGCACCCGGCCTTGTAGCACCCGGGTGTAACGTGTCATAGACGTCTCCCTCCTTCCCCGCCCCACACTTAACCTCGGAGAGAACCCAGGAGTTCCATTTCCAGGAGCCCAACCTCTGGCCTTCAAGGCCACACCAGATCTAGAACCCACAGTGACTCCTGAGCCAAGAGGCGTGGCTCCCAGCCCCTCTAGGAGCCTACCCCCAATTCCCCAGCCTGGGTCTGGGTCCCTGCTCTACAGTCCAGCTTGGTTCCCAGTCCGAGAGGCCGCAGCTTCCACTCCCCGCCTCTCACGCTGCCCCTCAGGGTCCGAGTCCCTGCTCTGGAACCCAGTTGGGTTCTCGGCTGGGAGGACTGGCTCCTCTCATTGTAGAAACCCCGTCCCACCTCCCACATGCTGTAGAGCGTCCGGTTCTAGGACCCAGCCCGGTTCTTTTTGTTCCTTTCCTCTGGCGAAAAGACTGGCTCTCCATGCCCACCTGCACTTTAAAACCCGGAGCCCAGGAATCCTGGATCTCAGCTTTCCACTCCTCTCTTCCCCCTGTACCTCCCTCACCCAGGAAGAAACGGTACCTCTAGGAAACCTCACTCTGTGGGCAGGAACTCTGGAGATGAATGTAAACACACCCTGTGTGGCCTAAGCCCACCCTATGGCGCTCAGGCAGGTCTGCCTAAGTTTCCCAGACACACACACACACTCCCCCTCCCCGTATCCCCTTCTACCGAACCCCCTTGTCCTGGGCCGGAGGCCCATTCTTTGCCTCCAATGCCTGTGCAGAGCAACTAATGTAATTTAATGATTTTATTTGCAAATATAAACTCTATGGGATACAGAGGCCCCTCCTAGCTGATTTTGCATTTATGGTGTCTGCGTGTCGGAGTGAGAAAGCGTGCAAGGTATGCAATGCCATGTCTTCTGATGAGCGTGGGGGAGGAGGTGCTTTGTGTTCGAAGGCTGGTGAGAGTTCTACATGTCCTAAAGGAAAGCGAGCGGTGCGGGTGAGGCATTCAGGAAGAGCCTTGCCTTAATTTTGCCGGTTTCTTCTTCGGCGCCATTATCCCTCTAGATGACTGTGAAAGGCAACTGGGTTTCGTGTTCATCCACTGCGCAGTCACAGGATCTGCCCCACTCCCACCGTCTCAATGGTTGCGATGCTCTCTCTTTCTTGCAAGCTAACCCAGGTTAGCCCTGACCAAGTATTTGGATGGGAGCAGGGCTTTTTTTGTAGAAAAAGCCCAGCAGGAACTCATTAGCATAATAGGTCACGCCCAACAGCAGAAACTCATTAGCATATTCGGCCACAGCCCTGACAGCACAGCTCATTAGCATATTAGGCCACACACCCATGTTACCAGAAGTGTGGTAATCCAGCCACGCCCACCTTTTGCTTATTCTGTTGACTTTATTTGTGGTCAAAACCCAGGGCTTTTTCTGTAGCAGGAACTCCTTTGCATGTTAGGCCACACACCCCTAATGTAGCCAATCCTAATGCATTTCTGCTGTTGGGTGTGGCCTGTTATGCTAATGAGGTTCCTGCTGGGCGTGGCCAACTCGGGAGCCAGCCGGAACTCCGTTCCTGTGCGTTCCTGCCCAAAAGGAGCCCTGATGGGAGACCTCCAAGGAAGTCCAGGGTCATGACGCGGAGGCAGGCAGTGGCAAACCACCTCTGAACGTCTCTTGCCTCTGAAAACCTACCGGGTCACCGTAAGGTTGCTGTGGCGTGATGGCACTTCCCACCACCATCTCCAGTTAAACACAAACCATCCACTCTCAGAGGCCATTTCAGTAATAGAATGGGCGGGGGTGGCATATTTGGAGTCTCGTTACAATCCCGTACAATCGTTATCCTGCTGTTCCTCCAAGGAGGTCAGGATGGCATACGTGAGTCTGCCTTCCCCATGTTATTCTCCAACAATCCAGTGAGGGTAGGTTAGGCTACAAGGTCGCCTAGGAAGCTCTGTGGCGGAAGGGGGATCGGAATGCAGGTCTTCCAGCCACTACACCACACAGACATTCCTTCCGCTCACATTCAAATATGGATCTCGTTGGGAACGGGCTTGACCTCCTGACTCGTGTTGCTTGCACAAAACAGGTCTGCCTCATCTAACATCTTGACCCTGGGAACACAAGGAGTTAAGGGCGCCTGTTCCCCTTGGCAAAACTACAATTCCCAGAGTTCCTTGGAAGGACGCCAAACACATCCACTGGGAGAAAAGGTTCAACTGGGTTTTGTACTCTGGGTGCGCAGCCAAGGGGAGCAGAGGTTGGCGCCTCCTTCAGAGCTTTCTAGAAGCTCTTGATTGTGCCTTGAGTAGGCTCAAGGAAGGCCACAAAATTATCCTGGAATGGACCCCAAAATTAATCACTCAAAAATGCCTTTTACTGGGCATTGATCTGTCATTGTCAAGGTCAATCTTGTCTGCTCTGAATAGCAGTGGCTCTCCACGGTCTTAAGCAGAGGGTTTTCCCATCACCTTTTACCCAGTCCTTTTAACTGGAGATGGCAGGGATAGAACCTGGGGCTTTCTGCATGCCAGGCAGGGGCTCCGTCACTGAACCACTGCTCCACCCTGTAGACACCACATTCCCAAAGAGATTGGCAGGGAAATGAAAGGTACCCAGTAGCCCAGTCCTTCAGGTATGTTCTTGGGCCTTTGCCAAGTCCTCAGTGTCTTCAATATTGAGGCCATCACTACCCCCACCGGTAGTTCAATAACTGCCTCTACGCCTTCGGTGAATGAGTATTGTCATTAACCTGGATCGAGCTTTTGTCACTCCAGAGTCAGGACTGTTGCATTTGGGGCTACTGACTTACAGACCGTGCCCCATAGCTGTCCCTCTTAACAGCGAATGAAGCAATCAGGTGGTGCCGCGGTTTATGCCCTGTGCCGTGGAAAGCTCTGCTTGCTGATTTCAGCACAGGAGCGCGGACCAAGTGGGTTTTTCATCTGATCAGCCGCCATCCTTGGGAAATCGCATCTGATCAGACAAGAATCTCTGCCCAGTCAGCGGGTCCGAAGATTGGGCTGTTTAAATCCATGGAAGAAGAGAATGCGAGAACAGGGGAAACCCCTCTTGTCCATCACCCTGTGTCCAGCAGTGGACGGGCAGATGCAGCAAGACGATGGTGGGCTGCAGTCCTCCCAGCGTGGATGTCATCACTTGTTTGTGATCAGGAACCATCAGGACTAGAACAGACTGCTGTGACCCCGTATGTTTAGCCACCAGAGCTACGGGTCAGGGTGTTCCCTGGGCAGTGAATGATTCCGAGGCTCTGCGTTGACCCAGCCCATCCAGGACAGCCAACCCCCAACAGCCATTGTTCTCCCAACCTAGAAGGATTATAAAGATGTCCCAGTTGACCTGGGACATTGTGTGGGCAACAGCAGCCTCCGCTGTGCCTGGATGTGGTACTGTTAGTGACCTCTGGATTCTGACTCCTGATTAGTTTTCAGATGATGGTGTCAGGAGGGCTGCTGGGCACCCCTGCCACCCAGCACAGTGCCTTACCACGGGTCGGATCCTGCTGCCAGCTTTTTCACTCAGTATCGCTCACTAGGCCTCCCTGCTACAGCTCCTGCCCCGCGTGGCTTCCATCCACGTGTGGGTTTTGTCCCACGTGGCTTCTGTCCCCATGATCCCCAGCACAGCCTTTGGGGGTGGTCAAAAGAGAACGCTTTTTCCACCAGCAGAAAAGCTGTTTGAGTCCAACCCAATAAGTCCACCGAATTCAGACCTGTCTTTTCCGGTGGCCTTGAATCCTCATGTCAGCACGCGCAGGTAAGGCGCAGAGTTCTATTGCTGGGTTGCAAGCTGCCGTGATTTATTTTTTGGCTGCTTTCTGGAAGGAGGTGCTGCTACAGTGTGCACAAAAGACTCACACGGTGAGGGAAGCTTGAACACTCCATGCAATATTTCTGGGGCACAGAACGTTCTTTAGGGAAGAGGCATGGTTGCTCTGGCAAGGGTGGTGGTAGCAGTGCATGCGAAATCTCTTCTGGGAGACCAAACTCCCTCTCTGCCAGCCAAGGAAATTCCCCTCCCCAGTTTCGACATCTGCCATCAATTGAGCTAATATAGGAAATACAACTGTGAAAGAAAGCACAAAAAACAACAAATATGTTTTCTTAAATAAAGTGTGATTATTTCAATATAAATGTGATTATTTCTTAACAGAACTGTTTATCAATACAAAACTATTCATTGAATACTTCTGTATTGCGATTATTTGGAACAGGTTTTGTCTTAGATGGATAATTTCGTTAAGAAATAATCACATCCAGGGCTTTTTTTTGTGGAAAAAGCCCAGCAGAAACTTATTAGCATATTAGTCCACACCCCTGACAGCACAGCTCATTGGCATTATAGGCCACACCCCCATGTTACCAGAAGTGTGGTCATCCAGCCACACCCCCTTTTTGCTTCTTATTCTGTTGACCTTGTTTGTTGTCAAAATCCAGGGCCTTTTTTTGTAGCAGGAACTCCTTTGCATGTTAGGCCACAGACCCCTAATGTAGCCAATCCTAATGAGTTTCTGCTGTTGGGTGTGGCCTATTATGCTAATGAGTTCCTGCTGGGTGTGGCCAATTTAAAAGCCAGCCGGAACTCCACTCCGTTCCTGTGCATTCCTGCCCAAAAATAGCCCCATCTATATTGAAATAATCACACGTTATTTAAGAAAAAATAATTGTTTTTTGCACTTTCTTTCACAGTCATATTTCCTATATTTCTCTGCACATTTGCTGACTGTGGTTCCTGTAGCACTTGAGCTAAAGCATCCTGAAGCTTAGCCCCAGAATCTCTTTGCAGGGCCAGGAAAACACATGCAGCAATAAGAAGGAAAAGTACATCTGCCTTTCATTCCTCCCGTAAGAAACACAGGAAACCTTCACTCATTTAGCATGGGGAGAAATGGCTTTCAGGTCACACCAGCTAGAGCTGCAGGGCCTCTCCCATTACGAAATTACACCCCCCCTTCCCTGGAATAGCCTATAGTACAAATGTAGGATTGGATCCAGCCAGCTTTTTCTTGCTGGTGACAAAGGGGAGTCCCTTTGGATCATAAAAAGGGCTATGCTGAGGATCATGGGACTTGCATGAAGAGAAGTTATGTGATGGAGGCTGTACTAATGAGATGAATGTGGCAAGATTTACTGGGGGGAAACGCCTGGATCCAACCAGTTCCATGTGAAAGGCAGTGCCTTGAATTGCCTCTAGGGGGCACTCTCTCCCCATATTTGCTACCTCAGGAGAACCGGATTAGATGCAGACTCTTGAAGGAAATGCCACTGGGTTGGATCCTACCTCATCCAGTCTGGTGGAGATGGCGGCCTAGGCACTCTCTTCTAAAATGACACAGAAGACAGATAGGCAGGCCGGCAACATTTTAGTCTTTGCTGCTAACTCTTCCCTGGGCCTCACAGTCCATTCAATTGGGTTGCATCCCAGGAGTCACTGAGGTTGTGCAGCAGGCGCTGACGGGCCAGCACCCTCCGGAGGTGCATACGATAGTCCTCCATCACCAGATCGTCCCAGCGCCTCAGTGGGAAGTGATCCTGGCCCACCATCAAGCCTGTGTGCAGGAGCTGGTTCCGGGTCCGGAAATCTGACACCGTGAGCAGCCACCTATGTGGGGAGATTAAGAAGGGTGGGGGACAGTGAAGTGGCAGGCCTGGCCTGATCAGCATTCAGACAGAGTGCTGCTGCTGTGTCTCAGTGGCCAAAGATCCAACAAGTACTAAATTAATTGAAAACGCTGGCATCGGGCCCGGCAGAGAAAGCAACAGTAGGGACAGATACAGTGACAATAGGCAGGGAAATGGCCTCCGAGGAGATGGAATATTATTTACTTAGGACCATAGGGTTGGAAGGGATCTCCAGGGTCATCTAGTCCAACCCCCTGCACAATGCAGGAAATTCACAAATACCTCCCCCCCCACACACACACACTCAATGACCCCTGTTCCATGCCCAGAAGATGACAAAAAACCTCCAGGATCCCCGTCCAAACTGGCCTGGAGAAGAATCTCCTCCTGACCCCAAAGTGGCAATTAGCATTTCCCTGGGTGTGTAAGAAAGGGCCACGAGAACTTAGCACTGATGCAACCCTTCCTGCCCTCCCGTCTCATGATCTGCCTAAGCTCACAGAATCAGCATTGCTCTCAGATGGCCATCTAGCCTCTGTTTGGAAACCTCCAAAGGAGGAGAGCCCACCACCTCCTGAGGAAGCCTGTTCCACTGAGGAACTGCTCTGTCAGGATGTTCTTCCTAATGTTTAGCCGAAAACCCTTCTGATTTAATTTCAACCCATTGGGTCTGGTCTGACCTGGGGCAACAGAAAACAACTATAATGACAGCCCTTCAAGTACTTGAAGATGGTTATATCGCCTTTCAGTCATCTCCTTTCCAGGCGAAACATACCCAGCTCCTTCAACCTTTCCTCACAGGACTTGGTCTCCAGACCCCTCACCACCTTCGTTGCCCTCCTCCGGACACGTTCTAGCTTGTTCTAGCTTCAGATGTACTTATTCAGGATCTTTCTGTGCCGCCTCTTCAGAGTCCTGATAGAGGCAGTGTATAATTTAAATCCCGCAATGTCATTAACAGCAAGCAATTGGACAACCTCCAGGTGGGGCCTGACATCCCCTCGGAAATACAGTTGACCCCTCAACTACAGAGGTCAGTTCCCCTGGATTAAATGGCAGCTTTGGAGGGCATTCTCTATGGTATCGTACGCTCACGGAGCTTCTTTACTTTCCAAACTCCACCCTCCCTAGGCTCCACCCCCAAATCCCCAGGAATTGCCCAACCCTACAAGCAGCACTGTCTCCCTCCACATGCCCACATATTTTGGGTCCAGCTGTTCTGTTGAGCAACAACTGCAGCTGAAGCATGGTGTCAAGAGGTTGCTGCCACACTGGGCAACCAGGTAAGTCTAAGACTGAGGGAGGTCTCACCTGTTCTTCCGTCCCGCTGTTCCACAGATCACATTGGTGTTCTCAAACTGGATGCTGCACAAGAGGCCCTCCTCAAAGGCATTAGGAATGGCCGCCTCGACAGCCACGAGGACCTCTGCGTGGTTCATCTCCTTTTCAGGCTGGGGGGCAAAGGCATAGCTCAATGCTCAGGCTTCTGCTCCACCCCCCCCAAAAAAATATGCCCACTAGGCATGTCTTCCTCTACATGACATGGAAGTAAAAGAACCTGCTTCCACAGCCATCGGTTGAATTAAGGACTGCACTCCGAGTTCCACGCTCAGTTTTTTTTTTTAGCCGTTCACACGTGTGTGCCTGAACAGCAGTGCGGATGGTGGAAGGAAGGTTAGAAAGAAGCTAAGAACTACCTGGCTGGATCAGGCCAAGATTTGATCCAGTTCAGCATTCTGTGTCTGGCAGCAACCAGCCAGTGAGTGGCCTTCATCAAATTCACAAACAGGACACCCATCCTCTGATCCAGGTATCATACTCCGAGGTTCAGGGAAGCGGAGGTTTCATTTAGCTCTCATGGCTAATTGCCTTTAATAGACCTATTCATTGTCGCATTCTTTAACCTGCCCTTTGAGCAGCTCAGATCAGCATACAGAGTTCTCTCCCCCCCCCCATTTTATTTATGCATCCCTTCTGTGAGGTAAAGGTAAAGGTTCCCTTGCTCGAAAGCCAGTCAAGTCGGACTTTAGGGTTGCGGTGCTCATCTCCGTTTCAAAGCCGAAGAGCCAGCGCTGTCCGAAGACGTTTCCGTGGTCATGTGGCCAGCATGACTAAACACCAAGTCGCACGGAACGCTGTTCCCTTCCCACCGAAGTGGTACCTATTTATCTACTTGCAATTTCTTGCTTTCGAACTGCTAGGTTGGCAGGAGCTGGAACTAGAGACGGGAGCTCACTCCGTCATGCGGCACACTCGGGTTTCGAACTGCTGAACTACCGACCTTCCACAGCCTGCAGTTCAGCGTCTTAACCACTTCAGCCACCGCAGTTCTGAAGGCTGTGGAAGCAGGTTCTGTGGGGTATGTTAGGGTAAAAGAGAGGAGGGCTGGGCCTAAGGTCCCCCAGTGAGATTCATGGCTCAGCAGAATTTGAACCATAGTCCCCCCCAGTTCTAGCTCAACACCCTAATTACTCCACCACACACTTTGACTATGAATTTGTCCAGTCATTCTGGGATATATATATATTTTTTAAGCTATCTAAACTTAATGGCCTTCCTCATTTCTTGTGGTAGTCAATCCCATAAGTGAATTTTACAAAAAGAGCCCAAAGGGAGGTCTAAGGAAACAGTGAATCATCACTGAAATCTTGAAAGCCTTCAGTTTTCTTAAAGCCATGAATTAGGTCAGCCAAGACTACAGAAGTTCTCTCGTTCTATGGAAATCAGCAGGGCTATAATCATGCAAAAAAAAAAAAAAAAAGCGAAAATGTTCAGGTACATCTGTAATGCCCACTGAAAACTCTGTGAGTGACTAAACTCAAAACCAGGGATTAAGATTTGGATAAAGGTGGGGTTTCAGTCATACATTCAGCTGTACATATGTTGAATGTAATGTAAGAATGATTCAGTGTGTGAATATATAGTCAGTACACTGACTATATATAGCCCTGTTCATGTGTTATAGTAAACATATAATCTGCATGTATGTGCATACATCTGTTTCTCAGAAAGACCCAGCACATGTTGACTTTACAAATGAAACCAGGGACCCTGGGTAAATGTGTCTTTAAAATCACACATTGATCTGTACACATGTTGAATGTAGCATGAAGTTACTCAACTCATGTATAAAGAAAAAACAAGTATACCCTGTACGGCTTGTATGCCGATTCACTATAATGTGTTTAGAGGGCTATAGTATTATTATCATTATTTTTATCTGAAGGGCTCTTTTCTCAGACTCAGGGTAGCTATGGGGAGCTGGATTTACCCTGACAGATTAGCCCTTTTTGGATGTTGCATCCACACTTACTGAAAGCATGCTCCAGATATACACAGCTGCTGTGTCTGAACAGGGACAATGTACATACTTTACATGCACATACAGTTTTGGTATGTGCAAACCAAACGCCTAGAAAATTGAGTGGTTGGATTGCTTATATGTGCGAGCATTGCCCGTTTTGGCAACATGGCGACTGCATGTATTGAGAGGATCTATGCACAGATGCCAGGCTCCTGGCATGCATAGATGTAATGTCTGAAAGGGGGGGGCTATTGTGTGTGGGAGAGGTGAAAGGAAGAAAGGAAGTTGTTTCCCTGAGATCTCCATTCTACAAATCAAAGGGATAGTGACAGGAAAGAAAACACAGGAAGGAAAGGCCAGTGTAAGAATGACTATCTAGCTATCTCTCTCTCTCTACCTATGAAGTCTGGAGGAGGTTGACCCAGTTTGTAAGACAGAGATTCTCTGGTTTGACATTGGTCCTGTTGGGTTTCTGTGCGGCACTTGCGCTGCCACTGTGGCACTTGTTCTGCAGTGACTGTTAGGCTCCTGGCAAACAAGCAACCTCCCAACAGTTCACTTTCCCTTAGATTCTCTGGGAGAGTCTGACTGCTGGGTGCCTGCCTTGCTGTGTGTCTGCTGGCTGGGTCAGGGTTTTATCCCCATAATAATGGAGGGAAGGGGGGTGACCTGTTTGGGTGCCCATAGAATTGGACCTACTGGTCCAATGTCTTTGGGACTTGGGGGTTCATGTGGGGAGAGGCTCCAGCAGCCATACTGTGAATTTGATGCCTCTCCTTCTAACCC
Source organism: Gekko japonicus (assembly GCF_001447785.1). Lineage (NCBI taxonomy): Eukaryota > Metazoa > Chordata > Lepidosauria > Squamata > Gekkonidae > Gekko > Gekko japonicus. The sequence goes on along the minus strand of NW_015168079.1, from coordinate 372,302 downwards.
CATCCCCCCCAGCCCACTAAAAGCACCATGGGAAAATTTACATTTTTTCCCATCATAGAGAACAATGGAGGGGATGGGGGTAACCTGTTTGGGGGCCCATAGAATTGGACCCCCCTGGTCCAATCTTTTTGGGACCTGGGGGTTCTTTTGGGGAAAAGCTCCAGCAACTACCCTGCAAATTGGGAGGCTCTTCTTCAAACCCTCTCCCCTCCCAGCCCCCAGATTATACCCTATGAGATTTCACCATTGACTTTGATGGCCCATAGGGTATAATGGGGCCGAATATTCGAGCTTCCCGAATACCGCTCGAATCAGCGAGCATTGCCGAATATCGTATTCTGTGGATATCCCAGTGTCCTGAATATGATGCCCCGGAATATCCCTGAATCTGAATATTGCCGAATTTCCCCCCCTGCACACATTGTTTTGAACCCCTTCCCCCTCACACACACACGCCATGGCTAAATGCCTCAAAGTCTCCTTCCCAGCATTGAAACACAACTGACCGGGATCTCCATACATAGGCAAAGGGGCCGGGCAGCTGGTGGCCTGGGGAACTTCTGGATACAAGGCATTTCCATGTCTAGAGCCTCATATTCAGCAATGATTTTCTTCAAGTATTGACGCCTGTGAGGAGGGAGAAGAGGGGTGAAGGGGGGAAGCCTCCATGCTGGTCAGAAGGAACAACATTATGTCCACACGTCACAGATTGAACTGGTTTTCCTTCCTTGCCATGGAATTTTACTTCAGTGAGAAGTGGGAGCAAGAGCAGCTAGAGAATGCTTCGGCCCTTCTCCAGACTACAGTTCCCAGGATCCTTTAAAGGGAGCCTTGGCAGTTCAAGCAATATGAAATCAATATAGATTTTTGTATAAAAGCCCACACTTTGCATTTCAGAAAGTACGGCGTGGCCGTGACATGGAGAAGCACCACTGATACAGTGCAGAGTTTCACATGCAGCAGATGACTCCTGTATCATCCAAAGTAGAGAAACCTGCAACATATATGTCATGTTCTTTGGCTGTGCATTCGTTTGTGCTCTGCCTCACCAACAGGTTTCCCGACAGGATGGCAAACCAGAAAGGGTCAGTTTGCAATTAGAAAACAGAAGCGACAGGTTTAAAATTAGCAGCCCGTGAGGACAATAAATGACAGCCATCAGGGCTATTTTTGGGTAGGAACGCACAGGAACGGAGTTCCGGCTGGCTTCCAAGTTGGCCACGCCCAGTAGGAACTCATTAGCATAATAGGCCACACCCAACAGCAGAAACTCATTAGGATTGGCTACATTAGGGGTGTGTGGCCTAACATGCAAAGGAGTTCCTGCTACAAAAAAGCCCTGGGTTTTGACAACAAACAAGGTAAACAGAATAAGAAGCAGAAGGTGGGTGTGGCTGGATGAGCACACTTCTGGTAACATGGGGGTGTGGCCTAATATGCCAATGACCTGTGCTGTTAGGGTGTGTGGCCTAATATGCTAATGAATTTCTGTTGTTGGGTGTGGCCTATTATGCTAATGAGTTCCTGCTGGGATTTATCTACAAAAAAAAGCCCTGACAGCCATAAACAAGGGGAAATCAAGTTTCCCTGTTGGATGCTTTACAAAGTGCTCCCAACCAAGCAGAAAAGTGATCCTGCAAATGCTGACTTGGAGCCAGCCATCTTTTCCCTCTCAGACTCACCCAAGTCCCCTCCTTATTACAACCCCCCCCCCCAGCCTTTTGTCCATGCAGATCTCCTGGCACAGCCTGACCTTGTCAGCTTCCACCCAGTCGGGAGGGGCTGGCTCCCTTCACAGCCAGCAGTAACTACTCACGAGGTTTTACGTGGGGGTGGGCAGGGCTGTTCCAGTTCTGGGAAAGGGGACGAGGTTCTCTCTTCACTCTCCAGCTCCAGTGCAGGTGGGGCTGCAGGGAAGAAAAAGAGGATCCCTGCTTTGCCATGAAGCTCGCTAGGTGATCTTGGGCCAGTTACTCTCTATCAGCCTAACCTACCTCACAGGGTTGTTGTGAGGAGGCTTAAAGGTAAAGGTTCCCTTGCTCGAAAGCCAGTCGAGTCCGACTCTAGGGTTGCGGTGCTCATCTCCGTTTCAAAGCCGAAGAGCCAGCACTGTCCGAAGACGTTTCCGTGGTCATGTGGCCGGCATGACTAAACACCAAGGCACACAGTACGCTGTTACCTTCCCACCAAAGTGGTACCTATTTATCTACTTGCAATTTCTTGCTTTCGAACTGCTAGGTTGGCAGGAGCTGGAACTAGAGACAAGAGCTCACTCTGTCATGTGGCATCCGGGTCTTGAACTGCTGGACTACTGACCTTCCACAGCCTGCAGTTCAGCGTCTTAACCACTTGAGCCACCACAGGAGGTTTACAGGGATGTTATTGACCGGGTGATGCTTTTGACTTCTATAAAATGCTCCAGCTGCCCATGTCCATACTTTGAGCCTCCATTAAAGGGATGGGATGCTTTTCTCCAGGCCTGTTGGCAGCCTTAATAAGGAGAGCCCTGTTGATCAGGCCAAAGGCTGGGGCTGCCAACTTCCAGTTGGTGGCTGGAGATCTCCCACTATTACAAATTATCTCCAGGCGACAGCGATCAGTTCACCTGGAGAAAATGGTCACTGTGGAAGGTGGACTCTATGGCATCATATCCCATTAAAGTCCCTCCCATCCCTAAACCCCGCCCTCCTCAGGCTCCACCCCCAAAATCTCTAGTTTTTTTCCTAATCCGGAGCTGGCAACTGTATCAAAGGCCCATCTAAGCCAACATCCCATTTCCCACAATAGCCAAGAAAGCCACCAGACAGGGTATTTCAGTGTGTTCTGGCCTTGCCTTACAAAAGGCTGGACTCACATATTGCGGGATAATCAGTGTAGAAGAGCTATATATCAAAAGCCCTGCCGCAGCTGTAAGCATGCATTGGAAATACAGACATGTTATCAAACTTTAATCCCTCACCCCCCCTAAGCAATAGTTTTACCAAGTTGAAGAACGTCTATAAGTAGCAGTTAGCCTGATCACCTAGGGCGGGTAGAAAATCACCTCCAGGTAACCGAACAAGGGCTGCATCCACACAGGGATTTTCCTCTGCATGGAGGGCAGGAAGCGCCTACATTTTAAAGGAGTGCCTGAACAGCCGTCTGCTCATTCTGAGGTTGATTCTTGGGGATCCTGTTTTAAAATGGATCAAAAGCAAACCCTTTTTTGATCTGGTTCAAGCAGGGAACGGTGGGATGGCTGTGGGTGGGGCATCCATCCAGATGGGACAGAGCTACGCTCTGCTTTCAAAATGGCAAGTGCTCCTCCTCTTTTTGCTCTTTATAGAACCGTTTCCCTTTCCCAGCACACCCATACTGTACCTTAGCAGTAGAGTCGGGCTGAAAAGGGGAAAGGGGGGATTCCAGGCTGGGGGGGAGTGTTGTAATTGCCATCACACTTTGTTTTTGTGCGCCATGTTGGAGGAAAGGGGAGCAGCAGCGGTCGGGTGGCGGCGGCAGTGAACAGCCAGGATGCTTGTGCGCGGACATCACCCAACTTGCTGCTATACCTGCTATAGTGGAAGCTCGTTTTGGTGTCCGTGTGGAGACATTTGTAACCTGGGGCCGAGCTGGCTTCCAGCCCCTTGGCATGCCAGCCATGACGTTCATAAACACAGTGACTTACATGTGGAAGTTGCTGAATACGGTTTGTGTAACTGTCAATTTTTCATGATGTCCAAATGCAGGCTACCCAACAAACTGTGGTTTGTTATGGCGTGTTAAACCAGGATTCTAAACCATGGTTTTGCATAGCTTGCTAACAGCGGCCTATCACGACATCCAAATGGCGTCTTGTTTTGCAGCTCTGCCTCTTGAAGCTACCAATAAAAGCAGGACGGAGCAACAGGAAGGACTAACAGCCCCAGTAGCGTTAAACGGTGATTTTCTTAGGACTCGTGCTGCCTTCTTGCTCTTTGAAGCTTTCTCACCATGCCCTCCCTCCTACAGCCCTTCTCCCTTCTAGTAAGAACCCACCAAGAAGCTCCAACCCCCCACCCACTTTGCATGGGTGGTTCCAGGAGTAACTCAATGACATGATCTTGAGCTTCTTATTTCTCCCTGTTTTATCCCATCCTTTGTTCAGGGAATTCATAAGAACATAAGAGACGCCAATGTTGGATCAGGCCAAAGGCCCATCTAGTCCAACACTCTGTCACACAGTGGCCAAAAATACCAGATGCCATCAGGAGGTCCACCAGTGGGGCCAGGACATTAGAAGCCCTCCCACTGTTGCCCCCACCCCCCAAGCACCAAGAAGACAGAGCATCACTTGCCCCAGAGCCCCTTGTGGCTAATAGCCACTGATGGACCTCTGCTCCATATGTCTATCTAATTCCCTCTTGAAGCCGTCCATGCTTGTAGCCGCCGCCACCTCCTGTGGCAGTGAATTCCATGTGTGAATCACTCTTTGGGTGAAGAAGTACTTCCTTTTATCCGTTCTAAATTCAAGATGGCATGCATGGCCGAACCCCAGCTGTTAGCCTCAGAACGACCCTGTGAGGTAAATTAGGCCACAAGAGAGTGTTTAGCTAGCCTAAAAATATATTGAACAGACAGTAAATGGTCTAAGGTCACCTTTAGGGTCACTGAGCAGGGATCTGAACCCGGCTCTCTCCCATTGGACCTAAGCACTCCTGGAGGGATCGCTAACCTTGTTGAGCCTGTGGACACTTTTGGAATTCTGAGAATGGGTGTGAGCACTACCACAAAATGGCTACCATGGTGCCCTGACTGAATAGCCCAGGCTAGCTCAATCTCGTCAGATCTCGGAAGCGAAGCAGGGCTGACCCTGACAAGTACTTGGAAGGGAGACCTCCAAGGAATACCAGGGCTGGGGGTGCAGAGGCAGGCAGTAAGCAAGCCACCTCTCTGAAACGTTCGAGCCCCACTAGGGGTTGCTAGAAGTCAACCACGCCTTTCCAGCTTACACACACACGCACACAAGACTCATCCAAAAAATGGCTACCACAGGATCCGTCACAAAATGGCTGTCTTGTGGGGGGAAGTGCAGATAGCCACAAGATGGCTGCCATGCAGGCTGGAACCAGTCACAAAATGCTGGGAGGCTCCTAGCCAAATGCCTTCCTGTAACGGAAGGGGCTGTTTCTGAATGGAGGCGCCCTGCAGACACCAAGGTGTTGCCTCCTGGGTTCTTCTGCAGCACCTCCTACTCCAGCGGACTGGAGAAAACCAGCTGGGGAAAGCTTTGGGGAAGCAGCAGGGGTCATTTCCTGCAGGAGCCCACAGGAGCGGAGCTCTGGCAGTAAGGAGCCCAGGGGGCGGGCACATGCAACAAGCCCCGCCCCCTGCTCCCAGCAGCCCTCAGTCGGGCCTCGAGGAGCAAGAAGCAGCCAGGTAAGTTGAAGAGCCCCCCCCCCCTCGGCCAGCTTTCAGGTACAAGCTCTCCCTCCCCTGTGAGGGCAGATCTGCGTGTGTCCCCCCCCCAATAGCTAGCAATCCAAAACAGTCCAATGGAGCCTGAGCGGTGGGTGTTGCCTTCTGACACACTTCCGGTGATGTCAGGGGGTGTGGCATATGCAAATAAGTTATGCTAATGAGTTATGCTAATGAGCTACTGCATCTCTTTTTCTACGAAATGACCCCTGGGAAGCAGGCACCAGGAAATGCAATGGCAGGCCCCACCGATCAGTGCTCTGGCTGCTTAGAGAAATGTCTGGCAAGTTGGTCGGCTGGAGCATGAAAACTATGTCGTCTACAGCTGGCGTTGTGCATTGTGGTTATCACCCTCCAGGTGGGTCTGGGAGTTCTCCCAGAACTGAACTTCAAACCACAGAGATCTACTCCCGTGGACGAGACAGACGCTTTGGAGGACAGACTCCCTGCCACTACATCCCTGCTGTGCTCCCTCCCCTCCCCAATCTCACCCAGGGTTGCCAACCTCCAGGTGGTGGCTGGAGATCTCCCGCTATTACAACTGATCTCCAGGTGACAGCGATCAGTTCACCTGGAGAAAATGGCCCCTTTGTAAGGTGGACTCTATGGCACGATGCTCCAAACCCCGCCTCCCTCAGACTCCACCCCCAAAATTCCTAGGTATTTCCCAACCCAGAGCTGGCAACCCTAATCTGCCCCCCAGGTACCCCCCTCCCAGAACTCCGGGATTCTCCCAAGCCAAAGTTGGTGGCTCTTACTTGGGTTGCACACGGGGGGGCGCTGGAGGTTAGGCCTCTGTGAGGAGGCTACACAGAGTTGCAACTAGGGTTGCCAAGTGTGAATTCAGCTGCAGTGGAGGACTCCCGGCTGGTGGGTGGAGCGTGTACGCTGCATTCACGTCGCCCGGAAGTGACGTGGGCACGCTGGGGCGAAGCCACGACCATCCGTGGGAAAACCATAGAGTTTTCCCTCGGATGACCGTGGCCCCACCCCCAGCGTGCCTGGCATGCCAGAGTCACTTCCGGGCGACGTGCACGTCGGGGTGGAGTTCCCCCCGGGGCCCGATCCGCTGGCGGTGGGGAATGGGCCTCTGGGGCGGGGCTTTCCCCGCCCCCTGGGGGACTTGGCAAGCGTAGTTGCAACCGGAAGTCCCGGAAGCCAGACAGCAATTAGCTCTTTTAAAAACTGGCCACTCTAGCTGGAACTCTCGGGTTGCTTCACGGGGCCAGGCCTTGATGGGGCTGACCTGGAGGGTGGGCTGGCAGCAGAGCGGCTCCTTCTCCATGTCTATGTTGCCTTGCCACACGGGCTGCTTGTGGCCTGGAGTCGGGGAACAAGAAAGAGCCTCCTCCCCTCCTCCAGCCCTGCAGGATCTCTGCCTCCAGCTCCCCCTCCTCCGAGTTTCATTTCTGCATTTTTTTTTCTCTCTCCTGGCATCCTTTCAAACTCAACTCCATTTGACTGGATAATTATGTTAAAACCTTGCCCTGGCAGCAGCATCTTCTAAAGCGATGGTGCAGGAGAAGAGTGGGGGAGTGAAGAGAGTGGGGGAGTAAAGAGACGGGGCCGGGCTGGGCGGTCCCAAAGCACAAGGGGGGGCGGCCACCAGGGAGGAGGATTCGGCCTGTCCCAATCTTTACCTGACTCCCACTGGTTGCTGGAACTGGGCCGCAACTTGGAACCTTCGGTCTCATCTTCCTGCATCCTTGGAGAGAGTTAAAAATCAGAGCTGGATTGACACACAGGTGACTACGAGGGGCCCATAAATACAAAAATAACCCTGCCAGAAGAATACACATTTTGCGGGGGAATGCTCTGGGGCCTCTTCAATTTGACACAGCCCGGGGCTTCAGCATGCCTTAATCCAGCCCTGTTAAATAATGTTTGGTAATACCTTAAGCCTGATGTCTGTCTCCTCCACCCAAGCAGTCCTGATTTTTGCATAAGTCTTTTGCCCAAAATCTGCCTCTCTTTTTTGTACCCACCTAAGTCAATCTTGAGATGTCTCCTAGGAGGGGGGAAACAGGCATGCAACACTTCTTAGATCCAAAAAGTGAGGCGGAAGCTCCTCATTTCCCCAGCCCCTTCTCTTTTTACGGCATTTTGTGATGAGTGAGTGTGCCCCAAAGCAGCCCAGTGAAATCCTATCATCGTTCCATTTTACAGATGGAGCAACTTGGAGCCGATTCACACAGCACAGAGCATGCAGGTTGGGTCTGCCCCCACCCTGGTGTAACGGTCAGATCATGTGAGTTGTGAGATCTCTCCGTTCCCATGTATGTGGTGCCCAATTCAGATGGAGACTGTGATGAACACAGAGAAGGGGCACTAGCCTCCCCCCCATTCTGTTTCCCCATAGAGTTGCCAACCTTCAGGTGGAGCCTGGAGATTTTCTCATCCTACGGAGATCAGTTTCCCTGGAGAAAATGGCTGCTTTGGAGGATGGAGTCTATTGCATGATACTCAGGGGTCATTTGGGGGGGGACTCGGGGGGACGCCATCCCCCCGGGTGAGGTGCGGGAGGGCGGGGCCTGGAGCTCCCTGCTGGTGCCCGCTGGAGGTCGCCACCGGCTGTGGGGAGGACACACTTCCGGTGATGTCAGGGGGTGTGGCATATGCTAATGAGTTATGCTAATGAGTCCCCCTAGCTCTTTTTCTACGAAATGACCCCTGATGATACTCTGCTGAGGTCCCTCCCTAAACCCTGCTCTTTTCCAGGCTCTACCCCCCCCCATCTCCAGGAATTTTCCAGCCCTGAGCTGGCAACCCTGAATCCCAACCTGAAACAGGGGGTGTGGTAGTTGGCCCAAGTACCTCCCAGGGAATAGAAGCAAACCCGCCACTCGCGCCTGACTGTGAGACAGGGTGGGTCCCCCAGACCTAACCTCTGTACTCTGTGACATGTGAATCGGCCATTTGGCAAAGAGGGATGCTGCCTTATCCAGAAGCTTCTGGGATCTTCAGACTGCAGAACGCATCACATTTCCCCTTGGGGACAAGGCAACTGCAAACAGCCCGCCTCTGCACAACTGATCCCCCCTCTGTGCCTCATACTTGGAAGTATCCATCATGTGGAGGATGAGAGCCATCATGGCTCTGTGGAATCTTCCACATTCTCAGCAGGCAGGAGGGAGTCAGTGGCGACTCTCAATAGGCGGGCACTGGGCCACATGAGACATACAGCCAGATGTTATGGCCGGAAGAAGGGTCAGCCGCTTTGGAAAGGTCACCTTTCCCCTTCCCAATCTCTCCTTTTCTTTAGCTGTTTGGTAGGGGGAGAGTTGCCCATTCTGGGTCCTAGAAAGAGAAAGCCATGGCAATTAAATGAAAGCAGGGGGAGGAGGAAGAGGAGGAAGAAGAAAAAGAAGAGGAGGAGGAGTTGGATTTCTACTCCCCCCTTCACTTGGAGTCTCAGAGCAGCTCTTCTTCCTCTCCCCACAACGGACACCCTGTGAGGTAGGTGGGGCTGAGAGAGCTCTGAGAGAACTGCTCTTGAGAGAACAGCTCTGGGAGAACTGTGACTGACCCAAGGTCACCCAGTGGGCTGCATGTGGAGGAATGGGGAATCAAACCCAGTTCTCCAGATGAGAGTCCACTGCTCTTAACTGCTACACCAAACTGGTGCGGGGGAGAAGATGCAGTAAAAGCCCCTCCGTGCCATTTCCGACAGTTTCTCTGACCCATTCAGTCCCCCATCACAAGCCGGTACCCCCAAATACAGATCCCTCTGCACACCCCTCTTCGTGTTCCTCCAAGCTAGCGCCTTTACACCGCTTTACTTCAACAATCCCTTTTGAAGAGAATTTCGCTTTTCCTGCAGGCCAACTGTAGCAATTCAAACCCACGCTCAAGGTTCCAGAACCGTGGTTCTGAATCTCCATTGGAGGAGAGGGAGTTGCTGGAGTTGCCAGCCTCTGGGTTGTCAGAAGAGAAGGACCAGACGCTGTCTCTTAACCTCAGCCTGGGGGGGGGGGTACAAGAGAGTCAGATAGATAGACAGGCAAACTATGAGGTTCCTTCCTGTTAACAGTTAACTCTTCTGCCTCCATCCCTTTGTAGACTGATACTATCAGGGAATTGCTTCCTTTCTTCTGTTCACACCTTCTCTCTCCCACACACACAAAGAAGGAGCAGGTTTGCTTTCCATCTTTGCACCATGGATGCAACCTCCACTTGCATCTGAAAAGTACGCAGACGGAGAGTGATTTCAGCAAAGCATCGATCAGGAACAAGACGACTTTGGCCGGCTCGCAGGCCGGCTTATATTCCCCGAGAAACCGCCACCCAAAACACCCCACTTCCCAGTAGGTTATTTACAGTGGCCGAGAGTCCCATAGGCTCTCGGCCAGGAACCTAGCCCCCTGATTGGAGCGGGCTGCGATCCGCATAGTCCATTGTCTCTTGGAGCAAAGCTCGACGTTTGTGCCTGACCGCGTGGAGCCCAAGCAGGCCACGCGGTCTGCACTGGATACATTACAGCATCCATCCAAGTAGTTAGAGTACTTCAGTTTGATTCCTATCTCTCCCCTATCCCTCCTAGAATGGAGCTCACTAAATAAAGAACTCTTTATTAGGTTTGAAACTGACAAGTGGCTCTGTGTGACTCTGTAACTTTGCTAGCACATACAGAACAAAGAAGCTCTGCTGCGTGTGCACTCTGTGAAACTGATGCAGGTTCCTGCCTTACCATACCAGCGAATCTAACACAGGTGAGGTTTGGAATTCTCAGAGAATGACAGCAGACCTCCGTGCTACAAAGATCTGTACCCCTTGAGCAGTGTTCCCTCTAAGCTGAGTGGGCTAGCTCACACTTTTTTGTCTTAGCTTAGGAAGGATGGCTCCAGAGCAAACTAATTTATGCAGTAGCCAAATGGCTCACTCATAACTTTAATGCCAGTAGCTTACAAAGTAGAATTTTTGCTCACAAGACTCCACCGCTTAGAGGAAGCATTGTCCTTGAGCAAATGGCAACTTCGCAGAGTGAACACTAGAGTCTACTATAGAGCTGAGGAGAAACAGAAGTCCTAGAGTTTCATCTCATCCCTGTTGAACTCTGCCTTTCCCACGCTCCACCTCCATCTCTCCAGGAATTTCTCAGGTTGGAAGCGGTATTACTAATTATTCTCCCTGCTGGATAATGGTGCCTGGAGATTTCTTGGAATTACAACCAGTGTTCCCTCTAAGCTGAGTTAGTGTGAGCCAGCTCACAGTTTTTTAGCCTCTGGCTCACCCATTTTTGTCTCGGCTCAGGAAGGATGGGGCTCCAGAGCAAACTGATATATGCAGCAGCCAAATCGCCCACTCGCCACTTTCATGCCAGTGGCTCACAAAGTAGAATTTTTGCTCACAAGACTCCGCAGCTTAGAGGGAGCCTTGATTACAACTGATCTCAAGACTACAGAGATCAATTCCTCTGGAAAAAATGTCTACTTGGGGGGGGGGCCTCTATGTCATTGGACTCTATGGCATTATAACCTACTCCAACCACTCCCTCCCCAGGCTCTGTCCCTGAACGCCAGGAATTCCCCAACTCAGAGCTGTCAATCCCAGCTGGAACACATCTGTTTCCTTTTTTCACAAACACAAACACCCCCCCATCACTACAACTTCTAGACAACCCCAGCTAAAGGAACGCCGTGCCCTTCCCAGCCATTAGCTAAGACTGCAGAGGCTCGAATTAAGCTTTGGAAGGGTCTGACTCTACAGCACCTTCCACTCAAGCTGCGATGTAGAATGCTTGGAGACAGGGAGCCATTTGAAGACCCCATTAATATCCACCGTCCCGACTGCCTTGTTCTCTGTGCCAAAAAGCATAGGCGCAGGGATGTCTGAGTGCTCCAACGGGACGGAAGAGCAATCAAGGGGAGAGACGGAAATTAGGGGAGGCTTGACTCCTGGGGACTGGAGAAGAGAGAGTAGGGCCCAGTGGTTTTTTGTTCTGCACTGAACAGAGGGACAGGAAAAGAAGTGGATGCCAAGGAACTCTTGCCTCTGAGAAGCGACTGGAGGCTGGAATAGAACAAAGAGTCCAGCGGCACCTTTAAGACCAGCAGGGGTCGTTTCGTAGAAAAAGAGCTAGGGGAACTCATTAGCATAGCTCATTAGCATATGCCACACACCCTGACATTACCAGAAGTGTGTCATAAGGTCACACCCCCTGACATCACCGGAAGTGTGACATAAATACTTGCAGAGTCAACCCTGCTTAGCTTCCAAGATCTGCAGTTCTTGAGCTGATGGGGACCTCTGGACAACCTGGACAGGTGGCACACTAGTCTTAGTGGACTATACCTCCCCTCAAAAAAACCAGTGCTTTTTAAAAAGTATGATGGCCAATGAGGGGCCCGGCGGTGGACCTGCAAGGCCGGCGGGAGTGCGAGGAAGCCCCGCGAAGGCCCTCCCTGGCCCCAGGCAGGCAGGGGTGGGGAGAGGCGGGGAGGAAGCAACTTACCCTCCCTCTTCTCCTGCCTCCTCCTGGCTGAATGAGGGCCGGAAGTGGGGCGGCCGGAAGCAGGGGGCGGGGCTTCGTCATGTGCCCCGCCCCCCGCACCTCACCCGGGGGAACTGCGATCCCCCGCGATCCCCCCCCGAATCTACCTCTGAAGACCAGTAAAGTTTCCTTCAAGGTGTGAGCTTTCGCGTGCAAGCAGACTTCGTCAGACAATGAAATGGAATTACGGAACATAGTTGTATATATAGGGGTGGCTTGTTAAATTAGCATGCAAAATAGTAAAGATGTTTATTAACAGATCAAAAGAACGACAAGCTCAGTTCCTAGTTATCACCTGTTTGGGTTCAACGGGGGGGACACACAACACAGGTGGTAAATATGTCAGAACTGGAACATCTTTACTATTTTGCATATACAACTATGTTCTGTATTTCCACTTCATTGTATCTGAGGAAGTGTGCGTGCACACAAAAGCTCACACCTTGAAGGAAACTTTGTTGGTCTTCAAAATAACATTTTATGATAAATTGCCTAGGTGGATAGCCCCCTTAGAAGCCATTGTCTTACCAACTTTAATGTCAGATACGCGGGCCACAACTTATGAGTCTTTTCTTAATGAGGCTAATTTTCCTACTGAAACAAGAGATGCGAGATGAAGTTCAGGAAGTAACTGGGAAAAAATGGTTAGGCAATTTAGGATACATGCTTGACAAGACAAAGTGGGATAAAATATGGCGGTGCTCCAGATGGTTAAAAGCAGTGGCGCTTAAGGAAAATATTTTCAAAATGCTACATAGATGGTATATGTCTCCTGAAAAGTTGGCTAAAATATATACTGGATTGGATGCAAAATGCTGGAAATGCAAGTCCCAGATTGGTACTTATTATCACGTATGGTGGTTATGCGCTGAGGTGAAGGTTTTTTGGAGGGAGGTGCAGAAGTTGATCTGGCAGATCACTAAAATACAAATTCCTATGGACCCTGAGATATTTTTGTTGAACATCCTCCCAGATGGTTGGAGACAAAAGGAAAAGTTCCTAATTCTACATATACTCACAGCGGCTAGGTTGGTGTTGGCCAGGGAATGGAAAGCTGAACAGGTACCGACAAAAGAACAACTGATTAACAAAATGATTGATATTGCCGAAATGGATAATCTAACTCAAAAGATAAATGGAAATATGAGTTTAAGATTCAAGAATGTTTGGTCACCGGTATATAAATGGTTAAACAGCTAGACAACGATTAAGATGAACTCAAAGAGGTTCTGTATTTAATGTATTTGGTGTGGTTTGTTGGTGGAGGGTTTTGTTGTTGAATCCTCTGTTGTGTTAAAATAAATAAAGATTGTTTAAAAAAAAGAGGAAACTTTGTTGGTCTTAAAGGCGCCGCTGGACTCTAACTTTGTTCTGTTGCTTCAAACCAAGTTGGCTGCCCGCCTTGATCTATCTTTATGGAGGCTGGAATGAAACCTAGGGTTTCTGGAATGAGGGAGCAAGGAGGCTGAGTCAAAGGATCAGGACTCTCAGCTGAGGGAAATCTGAGGGAGAGGAATCAGAACTCCTGGCTTCCTTAGGAGGAGAAAGGGGCCCCCGTAGGCTACAAGAAACCCCCACAAGTGATCATTAGAGTGGTTCGACAAAGTCACAGCAGGCTCATAAGCAGCAGTTATTGTAGATTGCCTTGAACCAGGAAGAAAGGTGGGCTTTAAATGTTTTAATACAATGAATTTTAAAACGTTAGTTAGCCTGATCAGCTATGGTGGGTAAAATAACCTGCAGGTAACCAACAAGGGCTGCATCCATACAGGGATTTCCTTCTGCATGAAGAGTGGGAAGCTTCGGCATTTAAAAGGAATGTCTGCACGGCTGTGTGCTCATTCTGAGTGTGACTTTTGGGGATCCTGTTTCAAAATGGATCAGAAATCAACCCTCTTTTGATATGTTGTGGGTGTATACCTGCAATCTTGGGGACTTTTTAGTTGAAGGGTGGTGGATAAATAAACTAAATACAGAAACGTTTTGCACCGGAGGGATAGCCAGGATCATCCGCTGCAGCCAACATAACAATGAATCTTGTGGCACCTGAAAGACTAACACGGAGCTCACTTCAGTAGATGTGTGACGTGTCGTGTTCAGCCGGCAGATATATATATGACCCAAACTACAAGCAGCAGGGATGGCGGACGAGAGATCCACTTTGAGCAGGATATAAATGTTTTAATAAATAAACAAACAAGGGCCCAGCTTCCCAGGATGCAGTTATGTTACATTTCAGAAAGAAGATCCAGTCAAAAAAAGGAAGCGATCCAAGAAGAATGAGTGTGGCTGATGAATTAGCAAAGTAGGATCCGTATAATATACGTGAACCGGTAAGGAGGACAATGGCTTCTCCGGTGGGCTAATCACGCCCAGTCCATATTGAGTCCAAGGGTGTCAAAGCTGCATGTGAACTGCAATTCAACGCCTAAAAAGGAAGTATGCATACCTGTAAAAAGTGTAACAGCAACAACAGGCATGGGCCCAAACTGGATACCTTTCCCCACCACATACCCTGGAGCAGGGGTCATTTCGTAGAAAAAGAGCTAGGGGAACTCATTAGCATAACTCATTAGCATATGCCACACCCACTGACATCAGGGGCCCGGCGGTGGACCTGCAAGGCCGGCGGGAGTGCGAGGAAGCCCCACCAAGGCCCTCCCTGGCCCCAGGCAGGCAGGGGTGGGGAGAGGCGGGGAGGGAGCAACTTACCCTCCCTCTTCTCCTGCCTCCTCCTGGCTGAATGAGGGCTGGAAGCAGGGCGGCCGGAAGCAGGGGGCGGGGCTTCATCGTGTGCCCTGCCCCCTCGCACCTCACCCGGGGGAACTGCGATCCCCCGCGATCCCCCCCGAAATGACCTCTGCCCTGGAGTAAAAACCATAGTTTGGCTCTGAATAGGGTGAGTTCTCTGAGCTGAAGTAGAGTTATCCGAGACTAGCCATAGGCAGGAACAGAAGAACCATTTTGCTGCATCAAAGTCAGGTCTAACAAATTCGACATTCTCTTTTCAACCTCAGCCAAACTCTGGCTGTGCGCAAACAGAGCATGAAGATGACGCACATTTGACTTTCCAAGGTATACTGTGCCTGTAATGAGAGGCTCTATTAGTAGCCGTGCACATCAGTAGAACCCTTCCAGGAACTTGTTTGATCTTTTTTTAAAATTGAAACGAATGGCCAACACCACAGTCTGTAGCAGTGGATTCCATAAGTTAACTGGTTGTTGTGGAAATGGAAACACTTTCCTTTGGTCAGTTCTGAACCATTGGTTCATTTGGCTCCTAGTATTATGATAGGGGGGGGGGGGGGGGGGTTTCCCTCTGATGATGAGATCGCAGCCAGGAATCTTGGGTTGTAGGGAAGAGACTCCGGGAAAGAGAAGCACAGCAAGAGTGAAGTGATGTAATCAGGGCTATTTTTGGGCAGGAACGCACAGGAACGGAGTTCTGGCAGGCTCCCAAGTTGGCCACGCCCAGCAGGAACTCATTAGCATAATAGGCCACACCCAACAGCAGAAACTCATTAGGATTGGCTACATTAGGGGTGTGTGGCCAAAAATGCAAAGGAGTTCCTGCTACAAAAAAGCCCTGGGTTTTGAAAACAAACAAGGTAAACAGAATAACAAGCAAAAGGTGGGTGTGGCTGGATAACCACACTTCTGGTAACATTGGGGTGCGTCCTAATGTGCTAATGAGCTGTGCTGGCAGGGGTGTGGCCCAATATGCTAATGAGTTCCTGCTGTTGGGTGTGGCCTATTATGCTAATGAGTTCCTGCTAGGCTTTTTCTACAAAAAGAGCCCTGGATGTAATTGTTGTGGGCAGAGTTTACAGCCACCGTCCACAAGGGACAGCTAAATTTATCTGTATATATTTCATTTATAGTATTCCGTTCTCAATGAGACTCAAGGCAGATTACAGAATGAGAAAACAATGCAATAAACACACTATGGCAATGCAATAAAAGTGGATTACAAAATCAGAAAACAATGCAATAGGAGAAAGGTGTAATACATACAATAACAGGGGAAAAACTGCAATAGGGAAAAAGTAATACATTCAATAACAGAAAAATCCTATTTTTTTCATACACAGTAAAACAACAACCTTATTCCTTTTTTCTTTTCTTTTTTAAATGCCCTCTCCCGCTCCCTTTATAAAACTTTAGACTGGGAGAAGTCTTTTGGCATATGCTTTGGAATGGCCCAAAGCTGATTTTCGGATACAAAACCATCCACTTCCCTGGTGGAATGTACATCTATTTCTCCATGCCTCTGGGTTGCTTGCAGTGTCACCCACATAACATTATGGAGAGCTGGCGAAGCAGTTACAGTGGGGAGACCTAGGTGCGAATCCCTACTCTGCCATGTAGCTACCTGGGTGGCCTGGGACCAGGCACTCTCTTTTGCTCAAGCTAACCTGCCTCACAGGGTTGTAGGGCTGTAAACTCCGGCTTGGAAAAATCCCTGGAGATTTGGGGGTGGTGCCTGGGGAAGGTGGAGTCTGGGGAGGAAAGGGAACTCAGCAGTGATAGATTGGCACAGAGAGTGCTCTCCAAAGCTGCCATGTCTTCTCGAGGAATAGATCTCTGTCATCTGGAGATCAGTTAAAAATGCAGAACTCCAGGCTCCGTTTGGCAGTTGGTAACCACAGAGTCAACCTGATCTCTTCAGATTTTGGAAGCTAAGCAGGGTTGGCTTTGGCTAGTATTTGGATTAGTAACCTCCAAGGCATACCAGGGTCGTGACGCAGAGGCAAGCAATGACATACCACCTCTGAAACATCTCTTACCTTCAAAACAAATCTAGCTCGCCACCTAGTGGTGCATAATGCTAAAAAAGAGCTAGAACTTCTGGCTGCCAGACAATCTTAGGATCTCCTGGCTATACTATACAGGCTTCCATACTGTTATTGTTGTTGTTGTTGTTGTTGTTACTGCAGAGTCATTGTGGGATTAAAATGGAAGTGGGGAGATGCTGTCCTGAGACCTCTCAGAGGCTGGCTGGGACAGAAATGTGAGCAGTGAAAGCATGTTGAAAAAAATTGAGGTTTCGGAAGAGAGAAAATGCCAAGGCTTCTCAAAGGCCTATAGGGGGGCGCTTATGATGTGGGGTAGTGCAAAGCTTATTTGGGGGTGTAGAGGCATGGGAACTGTTATTCCCTTATTCTTCCGTTCTCTTTTAAATCTGCAACAAGGAGCCACTTTCAGATTCATTTTGAAAAACAGAATGCTTCCTGGGTGGGTCAAGTCTCTGTCGGCTGATAGGACTGACTGCTTCTTTCATGGGGTTACCAACCTACAGTTTGGGGCCTGGAATTATGTCCAATCTGCAGACTATAGAGATCAGTTCCTTCTAGAGGAATTGGTAGCTTTGGAGGGAGGACTCTATGGTATACCATAGAGTCGAAGAGAAACAGAAGGTCTACAGTGACATCGCATCCCCATTCCCCACTGAGCTCCCTCCTCTCCCAAAATTCAGCCCTCCTGAGGCACCCCCCCCCCCAAATCCTCAGCTGGAGTTGGCAACCCGGTATAACCTTTCACCCTGTAGCAAGCAACAGCCTGCATCCTATCGATAAAGGATAATTTCCTGGCACTGAACTCTTTCCAGGCTGCCAGCTTTGCCTCTCACCCCTCTGTGCTGCAGCCGACTCGCATCTTGAAACCCACATGTCGCAAATATAGCATTAGCAGATTTGTGCCGAGGTGCACACAAACTGGAAGTGATGGCGCAACGCTTCTCTGTGTGTCCAGCTCACAAGAGGGCTTGCGTTTGCCAGGCCACCATTCAGCCCACTTTGGATGGCGCCAAAGGCACAATAGTACTTGCACGGTATCGGCATTTTGCCGTCTGCCGGCAGACCGGGCCCACCCACCCGAACACACAAGCTGTTGCTCAGGGTGACAATATTTTTCAGGGTGTCAATCAAGCAGTCTGTAAAGCACACAACAGATTCCCGTTCTGTGCTGCAGGGGATGCTGGGATTGAACTCTTTGTGCCACTGTGCCCCAGCATCCTTTGCAGAATTGCAAGGGACCCTGGGGCTACATCTAAGATTGCCAATCTCCAGGTGGAGCCTGGAGCGCTCACAGGGATCTGTTGCCCTTATGGTTACCAACTTCCAGGTGGCACCTGGAGATCTCAAGATCAGTTGCCCTGGAGGAAATGGCTGTTTGGGAGGGTGGAGTCTGTGTGTTATACACTGCTGATGTCCTTCCCCTCCCCAAACCCCGCCATCCTCAGGCTCCACCCCAAAAATCTAATTAAAAACAACAGTCTTGTGGCTAAGCATACAAATACATAATCCCAATATAAAGACAAATGTCCATTGTACAAAAATACAGGTTTAAAAGTACAAATTGTCTCCATATGCAAGATCCAATACCCAATACGTTTCGGCCCCTGGCCTTCCTCAGTGGTATAAGTCAAAATGAGCACTCCGTTGATTGAACAATGACATACAGAAAACTGACCATGCAAAGACTGGACCTGGGGAAAAAAGGAAAAAACGAGAAGCAATGATCGAAATGTCCGATGGGTAACAAAATTAATTTACGTCGCTGCAAGACATGAAACTCTCCAACCTTGTTTTACCCTTGCAACACCCCTGTGAGGTAGGCTCACCTGTAAGCCAGAGAGAGTGACTGACTGGCCTGAGTGAGTTTCACAGTAGAGTGGGGGGTTGGACTCCTGGGCTTCCCAATCCTTGCCCAGTATCCTAACCACTACCCAACAGTGCTTACCCATCGGAACAGAGTTCAGTGGCCATTCAAAAGGGCATTTCCACCTCTGCCTGGACATGGGAGGGCAGCCCCCAAAGGCCACCTGGGAAGCAACCAAGGGGGGGTTGCCATTCTCCAGGTGGGGCCTGAAGTTCTCCAGGAATCACACCCGATGAGTTCAGTTCCCCTGGAGAAAACTGCAGCTTCAGAGCCAGGAGCGCTGTGGCACCACGTCCCTTCTGAGCTCTCTCTGCCCTCCCCAGACTCAAACCTTCCCGATCCCCTCCCCCAAATCTCCAGGAATCTCCCAACCCAGGTTCGGCACCCCTAGCAACACATCTCCTTTAGTTTAATGCGTTCCAATAGCCATGTGGTGCCATTCTGTTCCGTACAGCTCCCGTCTCTGATGTCTTAGATACACGCATGTCTGCCAGCCTGGCGCTCGCGTTTCTCTGTCTGTCTGTCTCTGTGTCCCTGTCTCTCTGCCTCTCTCTCTCTCTCTCTCTCTCTCTCTCTCGTTTCACTTTTCCCAGGCGCACAAGTGCCTCCACCTCTTGATCCTTCAAGGAGCCCCCCCACCCCACGGTCCATTACAACATGGCAGAAGACAGCATCCTGCCCATCTAGTCATCCCCCCCTTTCTACCCCCATCAGCCAGATGTGCCAAACAACGATGGGGAAGGAGTGATTGACTAATTGGTCCATTGCCATGGATACTGTTACCATGGAAACAGGGATCTATAGGGCTGCCCTGGCCCCTCGATGCTTGCTCCTTCCAGGAATGGACTCTGGCTGCAAGGGGGTGGGAGGTGAGCAGCCCTCCGGGCCGGAAGAGGAGCGAATGAATTAATGAACAGTGGGGAGGGAGGCTGAGAACTTGGTATTCTGGGCAGGGAGGACGGTCAGGTTGCCGAGGATCAGAGCGATGAATTTAAGAGGTTCCCAGGGAAGCGTGAGCAGGAGGACTGGCAGGAAGGAGATGGGATAAAACAGGGCGTCGGGTGGAGAAAGGGATCCAAAGGGAGGGGGCAGAGCGTCTGCTTTCCTTGGGAGGAAGCAGGGTCTTCTCTCTTCTGGGAGGGAAGGGGGGGGCTGGGGATCTTGGACCGCTCTGGCTGGGAGCTCATCCCTGTGTCAGGCCCCGTCTGAGCCCAGGATGGTTGGCTGGTGCTCCTTCAGTGGGTGCTAATTTCTTAGGTTCTGATAACTCTGTTCAAGGACACTACACGTTCCTATGAAGCTGCGTACTCAGCTAAATAGTCGGGCTGTAGATGAAGTGAAAGGCCTCTGCCTGAGACCCTGGAGAGCCACTGCCAGTTGTAGGCAATAGAGTAGACAGTACTGACTTCAGTGGACCAATGGTCTCTGGTCCAGTATAAGGCAGCCTCAGTTGTCATATGCCTCCTACTGGGTCAAACCCTTGGCCCCTCAGGGTCGGTCTACTCTGGTCCCTGCCACACGGCAGGAAAAATACCGTCAAAAGTGCGGCTTTTAAAAGCCGCACCAAAAAAGAGACGCCGCGGCGGGATCCCACGATCCCCTGGGCCGCAGCGCCGTTGCTCCCCGGCACGATCAGATGCCCGGGAGGAAGAGACGATCGGGAGGGGGAGGCTGCCGAACTGCGCATGTGCAAGCATGCGCAGTTCGGCCGGGGATGCAATGAATTAATTCCTTCCGCCGGCGATCCCACGGCCGGCATTGCTGCGGCCTTTTGAAAACAACCACCCAGGTAGGTGGTTCTTTTTTGCTGCGGTGTTTGGGCGGAAGGGGCGGATTGGGAACGGACACGGCACGCTTCCCAGATGTTGCTGTGGGATCGCGCCCGTTTGCTGCGGCCCCGATCCGTCCCTCTCCCGGCCCAAAACCTCCCGTGTGATCGGGGCCTCTGACTGGCAGCTGCTCGCCAGAGTCTCAAACAGAGGTCTTTCACATCGCCTACTATTTGATCCTTTTAACTGGAGACGCTGGAGACTGAACTGGGGACCTTCTGCATGCCAAGCAGACGTTCTCCCAATGAGCCACAGGCCTTCCTCTGTCAGTGCTTGGAGGAGTGCTAGCTGAGGAGAAGGGACAGCAGCGAAGGAGCAGCAGGCTGGGTTTGGAAACCAAGAGGGAAGCAGACATTACTGGGAACTGGTTGAAAGTGAAACACTTTGGGGGGCGGAGCCTCTATTCCTCTCTCTCTTTGTTTGAGGTTCATATTATGTGGGATGCTGCATCTGCCGCTTTCAAGAGCAGGTAGAGAAAGAGGTACTTTTCTCCCTTTCTCACAATACAAGAACTCGTGGGCACTCCATGAAATTGCTGAGTGGTCGGGTTAGAACGGATAAGAGGAAGTACTTCTTCACCCAAAGAGTGATTAACACTTGGAATTCACTGCCACAGGAAGTGGTGGCGGCTACAAGCATGGACGGCTTCAAGAGGGAATTGGAGAAACATATGTAGCAGAGGTCCATCAGTGGCTATTAGCCAGAAGGTATAGATAGGGACTCTGGGGCAAGTGATGCTCTGTCTTCTTGGTGCTGGGGGGGGGGGTCAACAGTGGGAGGGCTTCTAATGTCCTGGCCCCACTGGTGGACCACCTGATGGCACTGATATATCTGGCCACTGTGTGATACAGAGTGTTGGACTGGATAGGCCTTTGGCCTGATCCAACATTGGCATCTCTTATGTTCTTATGTTCTTAAGAGTGCCTCATTGCTTTCCCATAAGTTAGACTTTTTTACCATCAAGTAACAGCTGACTTATGGCAACTGCTCATGGGGTTTCCAAGGCAAGAGATGTTCAGAGGTGGTTTGCCCTTGCCTGTCTCAGTGTAGCAACTCTGGTATTCTTTGGCGGTCTCTAAAACAACTAGTTTTATAGTTCTTTGTGTAGCTGCTCTCAGCTAACAGGAGGCACAAGTGGGGACCCGCGAGAAACTTGCGGGGAGGGGGCATTCCCTCACTATTGCTTCCTTCCCTCTCCTCCCATCTTCCCCTTTCTTTCTCTCCCCAATCTCCAGTCTGTCATGGAAGCTTGCTAAGTGACCTTGGCTCAGTCACATCCTCTCAGCCTAACCTACCTCACAGGGCTGTTGTGAAGATAAAATTGAGGTGAGTAGAATGAGGTATGCCCCTTTGGTCCCCCCATTATGGAGAGAGAAAGAAGCGAGCTCATCCGAATGGACCCAAACCCTAGTTGTATTTCCCTGGATCTTCTCATCGCACATAGAAGAAGGGAGTGCACCTTGACACTAATGGTGGTATATGTCTGGATTGTACCATAATTATCCACTTCCCATCTAACATTATGCATTTATTGATTTACTTTCTTCGTTTGCTTCTCCAGTGAGAGGACCCAAAGCAGCTTACCTCATCCTTCTCTTGTCCTCCTACTTGGCAGGCCTCACTAAGCGCTCGGAGGAAAAGGCCTACCCTGATGCTGGCTCAGATCCCTGTACAGTTCCCTTCAGTGCATCAAATATATATATACTCTACTCTGCACACCCTGCCTTTCTCCACAAGGAAGACCCAAAGTGGATTCCATTGTTCTCCTCTCCTCCATTTTCTCCTCACGACGCCCCTGTGAGGTGGGCTAGACTGAGAGTGTGATTGGCCCAAAGTCACCCAGCAAGCTTCCAGGGCAGAGTGGGGTTCTAAGGCCCTGAGTTTAGTCCCTGATGGAGGCTTACCTGGATGTGGACAGCTTCTAAAGGGGGAAGACCCTCAGAATAATTCCAAAGGTTTTGCACCCTGCATTCTGAACACGTCCAGTTGGGCCCAGTTTAGGGATCTGGGGGTCTCCTGGGATTAAAGGCTCCTCTCCAGCCTACAGAGATCAGTTCCCCTGGAGAAAATTGATGCTTTGGAGGGTGGACTTTATGGCACTGTACCCCACTGCAGTCCCAGTCCTCCCCAGCCTCCGTCCCCAAATCTCCGTGAGTTAGTGTAGTGGTTAAGTGCGTGGACTCTAATATGGGAGGACCGGGTTTGATTTCCCTCTCCTCCACTCACAGCTGCTGGATGACCTCGGACAAGCCATAGTTCTGTCAGAGCTGTCCTTGAAAGGGCAGTTCTGGAAAGAGCTCTCTCAGCCCCACCCACCTCACGGGGTGTCTGTTGTGGGGAGGGGAAGAGAAAGGAGTTTGTAAGCCGCTCTGAGACTCCGGGTGAAGGGCGGACTATAAATCCAATCTCCTCCTCCTCCTCCTCCTCCTCTTCTTCTTCTTCTTCCTCCTCCTCCTCTCCCCAACCTGGGGCTGGCAACCCTGTCAGCAGCCTCCCACCCCCTACTGGTGGCCAGGGAGGATCTGGCAACCCCACCCCAGCTACTTCCTGTCCCTGGCCATTCCTGGCATTCCCGTGATCCGCATAATTGCTCTTTCTGGCGTGGCTTCACCCGTCAGGCCTGGTTGTCAGATGGGATTAGCCCGCGATGGGCTGACAAAGCGCCAGGCAGCAGCGTTGACAGCAAAGGGCAGTGACAGGCAGGTGCCCCCGGTCAGCGCGTTGCCCCCTCTTCTGACACAATGGTTTTATGCACGCTCGGAATTATGCAGGCCTGCAGTCATGGCTCTTACGGACTTGCTCACTGGAACATATGTGGCGGATTTGCACATTCATGTGGGCTGGTCTTGAGAAACGTATGCTATGCCAGCATTCTCAGAAGGTCTGGACCACGACTTACGCGTTACCTCAGGAATTAGAGTTGCCAACAAACCTGGAGAAAAAAATGTTCTGTCCCTTCAACAGAGGCACGGACGGGGCAGATGAAGCTTTTCATGGCATGCAGGAGGATCAGATGGCCTGGGAAATCACATCCTCATTAAGCCTCTGTTAGAAGGCTGTTGGCGCCCTACTTGGAATCCTTAAAACATTGGTCATCACAAGGACTTTGGATCGAAGAAGAATGAGGAGGAGGAGGAGAATTGGATTTATACACCACCCATCACTCGGAGTCTCAGAGCGGCTTACAATCTCCTCCCCTTCCTCCCTCTACAACACACACTGTGAAGTAGGTGGGGCTGAGAGAGCTCTTTCAAGAACTGCCCTTGAGAGAACAGCTCTGAGAGAACTGTGACTGACCCAAGGTCACCCAGCTGGCTGCATGTGGAGGAGTGGGGAATTGAACCCGGTTCTCCTAGATTAAGAATCTGCCGCTCTTAACCACTACACCAAACTGTTTTCCCAGGCATTCAGGGGCCTGATTCAGATCCAGGCCATGGCTTTTGAGGACAGGTGGCTTCAGCTTTCCCCCTGCATGTACCTGGGAATTAGACCTGGAGAGAAATGCCCTGTCCCTTTAATGGAGACTTAACGTGTGGAAATGAAGAGCTGAAGCTTTCCATGGCATCATGGAAGGTAAATAACATACCACTTAAGTCTCTACTAAAGAGATGGGGCATTTTCCCCATCCTGTCAGTAACCATACTGGGACCTAAGTTCTGTCACACACTAGGGATGCCAGCCTCCAGGTGGGACCTGGGGAGCCCCCTGGAATTCCAGCTCATCTCCAGACTACAGAGATCAGTTCCCCTGGAGAAAATGGATGCTTTGGAGGGGGGACTCTATGGCACTGCACCTCACTGAGATCCCTGTCCTCCCCAGGCTCCATCCCCAAATCTCCAGGAGTTTCCCAACCTGGCCAGCATGGTATAGTGGTTAAGGGCCGCAGACTCTAATCTGGAGAACCGGGTTCAGTTCTGCACTCCTCCCCATGAAGCCAGCTGGGTGACCTTGGGTCAGTCACAGCTCTTTCAGAGCTCTCTCAGCCCAAAAAACAAGTTTAGCTCACCACCTAGTGGTACATAACACTAGAAGAGCTAGAACTTCAGGCTGCTAGACAATCTTAGGATCTCCTAGCTATTCTACACACAATGCCATATGATAATTAGTTATTATTATTTCCCAACCTTGGAACTCTACCCTCCAACCCCCGCCAGCGGCCGAGGGGGACCTGGCAACACTCCACACTCTATGGTGCCCTAGGTTTCGGGGAGAAGGAGGGAGCGTGGGTACAGCCCAAAGGGAGGGCAGGGGCACAACAGCAAATCGGGGGGGGGGGGAGAATAAGGTAGGTCCCCAAGGGTAACTAAGGAGCAGGCAGGAGGAATGACAGCCAGAACTAGTAGGGTTGCAAGTTAAGGGCTGGGAAATTCCAGAAGTTTGGGGGTGGAGCCTGGGGAGAGGGGGGGGCTCAGGGGCCCGAAGCCTTCCCTGAAAGTGTCCAGGGAAGACTGAGCCTCTCCCGGCCACCCAATGCCTGGTAATATTGAGTTTTAAAACTTTCCTTTGGGCTCACTTTTTTTCTTCCAGGCTCACTTTCTTGTAGATGCTAATTGAGCTGGCGGGATAGACAATGGGATTGTTAAAGATCCCCTTTCTACCCTCCTCTCTTCTCCCAGCAGGGAGTTGTCAGATGCTAGTCTTTAGGAAGTCAGATCTCTGCCATTACCACAGTGGGGGAACTGATAACATTCCTTGCCACAGGAAGAGAAGGTCTCTTGCAGCAGAATCCATCAGGAGAGACAGACCTCTGATCTAGGGAAGGTGGCCATTTTTGTCTGTCGGCTGGCATAGAAATCGGAAGGGCACTTGATATTGTAAATGGTAAGATCTGCAAGGGTTTTTGGTTGTATCTTTGCACGTATCAATCCTTGAATACGTCTGGTGTCTGTTGGAAAAGGAAGTATGGTCCTTAACCCTGGCTGGCTCTACTCACTTTCAATGTAGCAACAATCAGATTGCAAAGCCTCTGTTGGGCCCAATACACTTGCTGGGCTGCAATTTACATTTTTGGGGAAAGTGTATCTCTGTTTTATTTTACTTGGGTCTATATGTCCTTGATTGAAAACACTTTTTTTTCATGGTCTGTGTGGGGGTGCTTCAGCCACTCCTAAGCTCTTCTTTCAATTCCCATTTCATTTTTAAATTGTAAGCCCATCTGCATGAACAAGATTGGTGGGGGGGGGGGCATGCAGATCAGAGGCCTTTTAAAATTTCCCTTTGCCCTGTGTGCAGCCCAGAGAGAACATTGGCAAGGAATGTGCACTATGTACATGTTCACACTCTTCATTTTGCTGTTACTTAAAATGATGTGGTACAGTTTCAAAAGGGGCCACGGTGGCTCAGAGGTTAAGACGCTGAGCTGCAGACCAGAAGGTTTGTAGCTCAGCAGTTTGAGACCCTAGTGCAGTGTGAGATCCCACCTCTGGCCCCAGCTCCTGCCAACCTAGCAGTTCGAAAGCAAGAAATTGCAAGTAGATAAATAGGTACCGCTTCGGTGGGAAGGTAACAGCATTCCGTGCGCCTCAGCATCTAGTCATGCCGGCCACATGACTACGGAGATGTCTTCAGACAGCGCTGGCTCTTTGGCTTGGAAACGGAGATGAGCACCGCCCCCTAGAGTCGGATTTGACTGGCTTTCAAGCAAGGGAAACCTTTACCTTTACTTTTACCTTACAGTTTCAAAGGGGCAACCAACTGGGATGTACTAAAAGGAATGACAGGATTGCCCATTGGAAACAATGGGAGAAGCTTGAAGGTCTACTGGAGATAATGGGAGCTAGGAATGCCAATTGACTTGCATGGGCTCCACTGAAATACATTGCAGCACAAAAAAAGTTGCAAATAAAATGCAGAATCCCCTGGAAGTAGCAGAAGCATTCTGGTACTGGAATAACAGCTCCCCAGATTGGAATGATGATCTCTAGCAATAGAATCTGTGCTCTGGAACTGGAATTACAGGTCACAAACTGGAATGACAGCCCCTGGAAGTAGCAGAAGCATTCTGGTACTGGAATAACAGCTCCCCAGATTGGAATGATGATCTCTAGCAATAGAATCTGTGCTCTGGAACTGGAATTACAGGTCACAAACTGGAATGACAGCCCCTGGAAGTAGCAGAAGCATTCTGGTACTGGAATAACAGCTCCCCAGATTGGAATGATGATCTCTAGCAATAGAATCTGTGCTCTGGGACTGGAATTACAGGTCACAAACTGGAATGACAGCCCCTGGAAATAGGCTCAGTGCTCTGGGACTGGAATGACAGGTTGCAAAGTGGAATGATGGCCCCTGGGAGTAGCAGAGGTGTTCTGGGACCAGAATGACAGCCTGCAGAGTGGAATGGTAGTCCCAGAATGCTTCTGCAAGTCCCAGGAGTTTTCATTCCAGTCCCAGAACACTTCTGCTAATCCTAGGGACAGTCATCCCACTCTGGGGGCTGTCATTCCAGTCCCAAAGCATTGAGAAGATTGCTACTACTCTGAACTCTGTACATTGCTCAGAAATTGAGTGCACAGCAACTGTTTTGTATTCTGCCCTGGCTCAGAGACTCCTGCCATGCATTTCCCAAACAAAGGCATCTGCGATGCCACAATTTAGTACATTTCAGTACAAAGTCACCCTTATGAATAAGGCACAAACAAGACTCCTGTAAATGAATGCCCAGGAAAACTTTTAAAATGTTCACCTACAGGCTTTTATGTGTTGCCTCTCTTACTGTCAAATCTGTGACCATTAGTTTTTCTGAGGCACATGGTATATATATTGGCAGATCTTAAAGTGACTATTCTAAAAGTGAATTTCAAAAACAGGACACAGCAGGAGACTGCTGAGATACCACTATAACCACTGGCCAACTCCCACCTTTTCCTGTGTTTAGCCCAGCCTAGGGATATTGCTAGGGGGGTTCCCAAGGGTTCGCAGCTCCCCTAAATTTCTAGGGAGCCCCTCCCTAAATCCCGCATGGCTCCATCTACATAGATAGTGACAATGGCCTGTGACATCACTGGCTCCTCCCTATGATGTTACTAGGCCCCCAGCAATGCCTCTGGCCGAGACCCCACCCCCCCCCCCCATGGAAAGTCTACACCCTGGGCCAAAACAAGGTATAATGCCATATAGTCCACCTTCCAAAGCAGCCATTTTCTCCAGAGGAATTCATCTCTGTCCTTGGGAGAT
Organism: Gekko japonicus; assembly: GCF_001447785.1. Lineage (NCBI taxonomy): Eukaryota > Metazoa > Chordata > Lepidosauria > Squamata > Gekkonidae > Gekko > Gekko japonicus. The sequence continues at coordinate 344,714 of NW_015168079.1, read as the reverse complement.
CAGTTGTAGTTCCAGAACTCCAGGCCCCACCTGGAGGTTAGCAGCACTAAGCATCAGCCCCCTGTGAAGTAAAGGCCTCCTCTGGCACAGATGCCTCCTCCGGAGAAAGGGTCTTCTCAGGCATAAGCTAAGGGAGGTCAGGGCCAGCAAAAGGTGAATAAAAGACCCCAGAAGGAGGCAGTGGAGGATGAATTTGAGAAGAGAAGAGAGAAGAGATTGGATTATACCCCGCCCTTCACTTCCCAAAGGAGTCCCAGAGCGGCTTACAAACTCCTTTCCCTTCCCCTCCCCACAACAGACACCCTGTGAGGTAGGTGGGGCTGAGAGAGCTCTGACAGAAACTGCTCTTTTTCAAGGACAGCCCTTGTCAGAACTACGGCTTGCCCAAGGTCATCCAGCCAGGAGCAAGTGGAGGAGTGGGGAATCAAACCCGGTTCTCCCAGATTAGAGTCCGCGCACTTAACCACTACACCAAACTGGCTAGTGGGGTGGAATTTTGGAAGGAAGACAGTGGGGCAGGCGGCTTTTGACTGCCCCAAAGGTCTGTGCTGGACAGGGATGCCAGCTCTGGGTTGGGATATACCTGGAGATTTGGGGGGGGGGGGTGAAGCCTCAGGAGAGCAGAGTTTGAGGCAGAATGCCACCGTGTCCGACTTCCAGAGCAGCCGTTTTCTTTAGGCAAACTGACCTCTGTCGCCTGGAGATAGCGGGAGATCTGCAGCCACCATCTGGAGGTTGGCAACCCTAATGCTGGGGTTTCTGGGCCCTACATAATAAAAAGCCATGTATAATGGGGGCTGCAGTAAGGAGGGGGGGTAGGGTGAGACTGAATGGAAAAGCTGGCTGGATCCCACCCTGTTTCCTAACTGTTTCTTTAAAAAGGTAAAGGTTCCCTTGCTCGAAAGCCAGTCGAATCCGACTCTAGGGTTGCGGTGCTCATCTCCGTTTCAAAGCCGAAGAGCCAGCGCTGTCCGATGATGTTTCCGTGGTCATGTGGCCAGCATGACTAAACAGCAAGGCGCACGGAACGCTGTTCCCTTCCCACCGAAGTGGTACCTATTTATCTACTTGCAATTTCTTGCTTTCGAACTGCTAGGTTGGCAGGAGCTGGAACTAGAGATGGGAGCTCACTCCATCATGCGGCACGCGACTTGCTGAACCACTGACCTTCCACAGCCTGCAGTTCAGCGTCTTAACCACTTGAGCCACCGCAGCTCCTAACTGTTTCTTAGTGGGGTACATTTTCCCCTGCTATATGGGGGTGGTAAAGAATTAAAGGTTACGAACCCCTGAAACAGATAAAAATGTTGAGACCAGTAACACCTTCGAAAACCAATAAACCCTTCCAGGGTCTTCTGGGTTTTTTTGTGTGTTTTTCTTTAATAGCATTTTTATTGATTTTTGTATTTTTTTCACAACATGTATTACTCGTTAGTTGTATACAGCATCATTCAACAACATCTAATAAACAAGAAAAGAAAAGTTAACCATAAGCACAAAACTTATTAATAAAACACAAAATCTCTATATTTCTGAGGTAGTGGGTATAATCGGGGTTGACAAGCGGTAATATATTCAAAAAACACAAACCATTTTCCCAAAAAATTATTAACACCTTTCAGATTGTCAAAAGCTATTAATTGCATAGCAGTTTTATCTGAAACAATCAGGGTCTTCTGTTTTACGAACCAACGCTCACTTTGTCAGATACCGGCCGAAACGAAAACAGATGATGCAGAAGCTGTTGAGAAACTGGGCCATTGCAGACTGGGCTGCGGCAATTAGGAACCGTGCAAATGAAGGGAGCAGAATTCAGGGGCAGCAAGGGCATGAGCGAATACAGTCTGCGCAGGTTCCTTCGGAATGGAAAAAGACCGTTCGCTCCCCCCATGAACCCTTGCGAAAGGGTGAGCTATAAATCAAAATTAACAGACTCAAAAGCCTGCTCCCGATGCCTCGGAACCTACAAAGAAAAGGACCTTCGGAACACGTGCTGGATGTTTTCCCGTCCTTGACTAACAGGGCGGTCCTGCGCAGAGTTATAAACTTCTAAGACTATTGAAGTCTGGTTTGCCAGCTCTGGGTTGGGAAATACCTGGAGATTTTGGGGGTGGAGCCTGGGGAGGGCAGGGACCTCAGCAGGGTACAATGCTGTAGAGACCACCTTCCAAAGCAGCTGTTTTCTGCAGGGGAACCGATTTCTGTCATCTGGAGATCGATGGTAATAGCGATAGATCTCCAGGCTCCACCTGGAGGCTGGCACCCCTAATTGAAGTAAATGGGCTCCAAGGGTGTAACTCTGTTTAGGATTGCTCTGTAGGATTGCTACAAGCATCTCCAGTCCAGGCTGAGTACCAGGGCTATTTTGGGGCAGGAACGCACAGGAACGGAGTTCCAGCTGGCTCCCGAGTTGGCCACGCCCAGCAGGAACTCATTAGCATAATAGGCCACACCCAACAGCAGGAACTCATTAGGATTGGCTACATTAGGGGTGTGTGGCCTAACATGCAAAGGAGTCCCTGCTTCCAAAAAAGGCCCTGGGTTTTCACAACAAACAAGGTAAACAGAATAAGGAGCAAAAGGTGGGTGTGGCTGGATAATCACACTTCTGGTGACATGGGGGTGCGGCCTAATATGCTAATGAGCTGTGCTGTCAGGGGTGTGGCCTAATAGGCTAATGAGTTTCTGCTGTTGGGTGTGGCCTGCTATGCTAATGAGTTCCTGCTGGGCTTTTTCTACAAAAAGAGCCCTGCTGAGGGCTATGGACTCCTATAAATTGTGACTTCTAGGCAGCCTTTTGTTTCAGACATGAAATACCCATGTGCACACAGGAACATTGCCAGTGGGGATGTGAGGGATTCCCCCTTTCCCAGGAAGTGTGCCTGCTATGAGGCTGTCTGCTGAATGCAACAAAAAATGAATGACTTCAGAGAATGTCCAGGCGAGAGCAAGACCATATGTTCCGAGTCAACACAGGCCAGGGGCACTGTCGTCCAAGCAACTGCGGAGAGGCAGAAAAACCATGCGCGAGAGATGCTTCCAGTGAGCCTGCGCATTCCAAGACACAGGGAATGCATGTGTAGTGTAGCTACAAGGGCGCTCTCCAACTGAACATATATGTGATGGGCGTTGTAGGCAGGAACAGAGCTGAAACCAATTCAAAAAAAGGACACTCCAAGTTACAAATTTGAATATGAATGGTCACCCCCCAAAAACCCTTCCACTTCATGACTGGAACTCTTCAAGGACAATATGCAAACTGTTGTCTTCAGAAGGGAGATGTACTTGAGGAAACATTTGAGAAAGAATGTTTGGGACGTGTGAAATTCCAGTCTCATCTAGCTATTTGAAAACTCAAAATTGGGATACAATCTAAGTACAAAAGCAAAATGTTGGTGGTAAACATCACTTCTTAGTGGAAGAATTCACCTTCCTGTGCTTGAACCCATATTTCCAATGGAATTTAGTTCCATGCTCTGTCACACATGAGATGCACTGGTATGCATATGAGCGAAGAGTGGGTTGGATCCAGCTGGTTTTCCTGGTGGTGAAAAAGGAAGGACCACCATGCTGGGGATCTTGAGAAACGTGCACACAAAAGGCGTGTGGAATGAGGGCTATCATTAAGAGGGAAATTGGGTAAGGTTGGTTGTTTAAAAATGGCTGGATCCAACCCTATGTATATAAGCGTCTAGAACTGAGAAACACAATGAAACCATCTATGTAAATAGGGGGACCCAACATGGCCCATACGTGCAATAGTGCCCACCAATACTTTTCTTGGTGCCCACCACAGGCCCATAGCTATGGGGGGGGCTATTCGGGACTCTGCCCCTTTCTTAAAGGGACAGCCCCACAGGGATTCATCCAGGCGGCTCTGAGAGGGCTGAACAGCCTGGGAAGGGCAGGAAGCCTCTTTCTTGGGTCTGTAGCTCTGCAAGGGTTAAAGCAGGTTAAACTGCTGAGCAGTCGGGTTAGAACAGATAAAAGGAAGAACTTTTTCACCCAAAGAGTGATTAACATATGGAGGTGGTGGCGGTGGCTACAAGCATGGACAGCTTCAAGAGGGAATTGGATAAACATATGGAGCTGAGGTCCATCAGTGGCTATTAGCCACAAGGTGTATATAGGAACTCTCAGACTGGGGCAATTGATGCTCTGTATTCTTGGTGCTTGGGGGGGGGGGGAGGCAACAGTGGGAGAGTTTCCAGTGTCCTGGCCCCACTGATGGACCACTTGATGGCACCTGGTATTTTTGGCCACTGTGTGACAGAGTGTTGGACTAGATGGGCCATTGGCCTGATCCAACATTGGCTTAAGAACATAATAACATAAGAGAAGCCAATGCTGGATCAGGCTAATGGCTTCTCTTATGTTCTTATGTTCAGGTGTTGCCTCTCAGTGGGGGGGGGGGCTCTGAGGTTGCAACAGTAGAGAAAAGCCTTGCAGCCAGATCCTGGGAGGGTTTACTCTTGAGTCTTACAAGACAGACATTCGGCTATCGTGTGGCTTGAAGAGGGGTTAAACCCACTGAGGACTTATACAAAAAAGATTAAAGGATCACTGATTGTCCTAGGGAAGGGGCCAGGGAGAGCAAGGAGAGAAAAAATGTGTGTGGGGGGGGGAGCATCAAGACCAGGTTCCCTTTCCTGCCTCATTCCCTCCCCCCCCCCATATCTGCCAAGTGGAGTTTTGCATCTGGGAGAATCTAAATGCGGCAGGGAACTGCGGTGAAACCCGATCAAAGTGACCATGAGACCACAGCCTAAGATCAGGGCAAGAAAAAGGGGCACAGATTGTTCTAGGGACATAGATTGTTCAGTACAGTTGTGTACAGACAGAAAAAATAATGGCAAAAATGGCAGCCCCACCAGGAAAAAATTTTTTGCCCCACAAGCGACAAAATCCCGGCTACGGGTCTGGCCCACCTTTTTCTTTCTTTCTAGAAAGTGGGTGGGGCCAAGTGGGGCTCTTGCCCAGCAGGGCTTCTGATTGGCCATTGAGGATCTGATTGGCTAGCAAATTAACCTACAAAAAAATGAAGGAAATTGCTGCAGAGTTCACAAGTAATAAAGAGACAAAAATCAACTTGTTACAAATGACGTTGAGTGATGTTAGTATTCTATATTTTCATGTTTTCAGAACACAGGACGTCAAAAACTGAAGAAGAGCGTACGAACATCTCGAGTGGTTGTTCGTTTCGCGACAACTCTTTCTCAACCAAAATTCAGTTCTCTGGTTGTCTTATTATATTTAGCAGTGATGTCAATCTTATCCAACAACAGTTTTAACAGCAACTTGTTGTCCGTGTTTGAAACTTGGTAGCCCACGTGCTGTTTGTAACAAGTTGATTTTTGTCTCTTTATTACTTGTGAACTCTGCAGCAATTTCCTTCATTTTTTTGTACATCTTTGAATTGCTGGTCCCCCTTGTAATTTTAGCAAATTAACCTAACACTGCTTCAGGGGCAGCTGCCACAACAGTGCTGGGTTTAACTCTCTTTCAGGGTGTGTTTTTAAATTACTCCTCTTCTCTTTGGCACTTGGGCTTCCTCAGTGTCTGTGTGGCATCACCTCCTGTGGCAGCCATTTGGGGGTGGGGCCACCTCGGGCATCAGAATTCCAAATGCGCCCACGGGCTCAGAAAGTTTGGGGACCCCTGATGTAAAGGATGCCCCATGTTTCACTGGACTCTACGCAGGAACCGAGATATCAGGGATGTACACAACATCTTATTCAGCTTTGGCTTGTTAAAAATATTGTTCTGATTCTTGAACAGTGTTGTACTGTATCCTTGGCCCAATTATCATATTCAGGTGCTGTTTCAACTGGTTTCATTGGGGGGGGGGAGAGAACCATTCCCACCTGCAATTCCTTAACCCACTCCCAGCTAGGGTGAAATTGTCCTGGACTGTAACCGTCACCCAAGAGAGCCTCCATACCAAATTGCAGGGAGGAGAAAGTGCCTCCGTTTGACTGACCATCCTTGTAGAGAGGATACGCAGATGCGGTGGAATGAGACTGAGTTTCCTCCATCCTTTTCCTGCCAGGATCCTGACATGCTTCGTTAGAGGATGGAAGCCCAATAGCTTCTCTTCCGCACAGCAGGCAGCTTGCCTGTTGCAATGCAGAGAGGAACGGAATACAGCAAGACAAGGCTTACTGCAGTTTAGCTGCCTCACCGAACAACACTGCAGCTCTCCCTGTTTTACAGAGAGAAGGCAAGCATATTTGCTACCTCAGTTTAGGTATCTGGAGAACACATAATATAAATTTTCTTTAACATAAATTTTCAAATTAAATAAAACATTTGGAAGTGCTCTTTGCTGGAGCCATACAATTTACAAGAAGAGCCCTTCTCGACGCAGCACTGTGATTGCGGGGGAAATGCTATGCATAGAAACTCCAATCAGGGCCATTGTTTGGTGTGAACATGAGCTAAATGCTCTGGTTGGAGAAGGTCCCTGCCAGGTACCTACCTGTTGAGTCCTGCTTTCAACTCGCTGCCCCTTCTGTACCCCTTTCCATCCTGGGAAACAGGCAAAGATAGCCTGGGGAAATGGAAAGCAAAGCGTAGTTGTGTGCTTTATTTGTATCCCAAAAACTAGAACTAATTTCATGTGGATTAGTTACCCTTCCAAAATGAACAGTGTGTGCTCAAACCAGATTTTGTTTAGTCATATTCCAAATGCTGATCTCTACAAGATGTCTGTAATCTTGTATTGTGAGAAATTTAAACTACTTTAACTGTCCTGGGTACGCCTCAAAGAACCATGGGTATGTTCAATACACTTTCAACACGGCAGCTCCCATGATTCTTTGGAGGAGAGAAGCTAAACAAGCTTGCTTAGAGAGTAGATGTGACCCAGATAGACGAATGTACATATTGCTGAGAGCTTCTGACATGGCTGTGTTGTGCTGATGTGAATGTATCATTTCTGTGTTCACGTAGCAGCTTTGTGGAAGATTAACGTTCTACAAGCATGTCTGCGTAGACATGAAGATGGAAAGGATCCGTGTGTTGCCTGGTAGTATGTGACACTTTGTCTCCCTGTAAGCCAAAATGGAGCATGCCATTTCTAACTACATCCATAGTTTCATCCTCTGAGTACACATACACACAAAAACATAGAAAGATCTATGAATTGCTAGTGAATAGCTCATCTGCACTGTGGGAACAGAAAAATAACAGGTCAATGTTACGTTCCTGGTTACCCAAGAAGAATACATTGGATGCATCTGTTAAAAGGGAATAAAGGCAGATTAACAGAGAATACAAAAGAGAGAGAGTTGAAGAGGAATGGATGGATGCCGCATTTGTAAACAGATGATGGAGTGCAATTTGATGTGTCTCTACATAAAGAGCAATAGTGCATGTATGAGGGCGCAGGGTGCATTGCCAAGTGTATATACATCTGTGTGCACCAATTATTAGCATTGTAAATACATATCTACATTGAAACTATTCATGCTTTATGAGCACTTTATCCAAAGTGGATCCATGGTGCGAGTGAGTGAACAAACACAAAAGACATGTAGGCATACACATATGGATTTCAATGCTGTGAGCATCTGAAAATGACTTGCTTGCTCACAAGGCGAGAGCTGCTTCCAGTGCACGAACAGGTGCACAGAAAAGATACATGCATAGCATTATCTAAACAAAACATAGTTTGAGTCTAGTGCTGCCTTTAAGACCAACAAAGTTTTATTCACAGTATAAGCTTTCGTGTGCACACACACTAAGCAAAACATCTCAAAAAGAGGCGGGATGAATATTTGTCAGAGATGCTTTAGGCTGATCCTGCATTGGGCATGGGGTTAGACTAGATTGTCTGTATGGCCCCTTCCAACTCTATGATTGTATGATTCTATGTTACAGACGTCATCTCAGCTCTATTGAAAACACGAAAAGGGGTTGAACCTAGATCTGATCATTTATAACGGTGCCCTGAACATGTGTGCCAAGGCACACGTGGTATTTACAACCTATTTTTCTTCAATCGATGCAGACAATCAATCTTCAAACAGAAAATTAGAGGGTAAGTGTAGATCCTGTGTGCATTCTCATTCTTGGCTCCTCGCCACAAAGACTGAATGTGCATCTTTCATCCTGATGTTTGCCCCAAACAACACATTACACTTTTTAACTTCTTGCGTTTGGATTCCACCTGATCTGACTTTGACTCTCACAGCCACATCAGCTGCAACAGAAGCCGTTTCCCAAGTGCATAGAACCTCCATTTGGAGCAGAACCACAGCATGATGTGGCTTTGGCCTACCCCCCATGCCGTTTTCCCAACTTGAAATGGCTCGGGGGGGACACACACATTCATTTTACCTGTTGGTGGGGGCTACCCATGTGGCCTCCATTTCAGGTTGGGAAACAGCACAGGGGGAAGCCTGCTCTTTCTATGTGCCATGGTCCAATCCAAATTGGGCCCTGCATGATTGGAAAATGAACTCCCTCATAGCTGACATGTGATTGTCTGAGGCAAAATCTGGCTGGGGAAACCGAAGCATGACAAATTTAAAAATGTAGCGTGTGGCATTCAACCAGCTTTTCTGCTGGTGAAAAGGGGAGCTGGGATCCCTTTGACCACCCAAAAGGGATCAGGGGACCTGAATGGAAAAAAAAACATGCAGGACAGGGGCCGTACTTTTAAGGAGACTTGAGTGAGAGCTGAGGTAATCCCATCCTTAATCTTCAAGGGAGATATTGTGTTGTGTTGTGTTTCACATTGAGACTGCTGGTTTATCTACTCAAGGCCAACGTAAGTGGTCAGTATTGTGAGGAAAGTGACACGTTCCCCAGTGGGCTGATCACTATCTCCTGACAGGGCTTTGACTGTGGTGACATCTTACCTGTAGAATTTTCTCCCGGTATCCAGGGCTTTTTTTGTAGAAAAAGCCCAGCAGGAACTCATTAGCATAACAAGTCACACCCAACAGCAGAAACTCATTAGCATATTAGGCCACACCCCTGGCAGTGCAGCTCATTAGCATATTAGCCCACACTCCCATGCCTTCCCTTGGCTTGCCCCGGGTGCCCTGTGGCTGCGGGGAGCCCAGGCAAGCCGGCCCTTGGACAGGCCGGGGAGGCATTAAAATGCCTCCCCGATCCTTCTATGGCTCCCCTGGCCTGCCTCCCTCGAAGTCGCCGGGGGGGAGGTGTGTTGCTCTCCAGGCCTTCCCTCTGTAGCCACACATGCAGAGGTTTTGGCTGCAGTGGGCGTGGCCAACTCTGAAGCCAGCCGGAACTCCGTTCCTGTGCGTTCCTGCCCAAAAATAGCCCTGCCGGTATCTATTCAACAGGCGCCTGTTGTTTTGAGCTTATTTGGCCTATTGCGGAAACAAACACATATCCAATATTTTGACATATTTATTGCTTTTCAACTGTTGACCTTATAACCCTAACTTGTTATTTGGTTTTTCACTTTGCATAACTTCAACATCATTTTAATTTGCAGTTAAATCCCTGTCTATAAGTTTAGAGCCTCATCTACCATTCCAATGTATTTGAACAAGTGTGCCTTCCACACGAAAGCTCATACCTTGAATTGGTCTTTGTTAGTCTTAAAGGTGCCATTGGACTCTAAATTTGTTCTACTGCTTCAGACCAACATGGCTGACGACCTGGACACATCCAATGGAACATGGAGGGTTTCTCCGATGGGCCGAAATAGTTCCCCCAAATAGTTCCAGGTTGGGAAAACAGCACAGACCGGCAGATCAGCTGTTAAGGCCACTGGGAACAATCTACCCCTGGACACAGGGTAGAAAGCAGTAGCCCATGCACACCATGATCCACGATTCAAACTGTGTGTGCAGGAACTGAGGGACACTCACATCTGACTGTTTCACAGGATGGCAACCTCAGACTCCACCTGTGTGCTCTGTAATGTGCGAACGGGTGCTCGCAGGCACGGAGGTTTTGCTTGCCTGGCTTTAGGCAATAATTAGTTATATCCGATGGTTTTATTCCTCTTGCTTTTTAATTGCTGTTTTAATCCACAGTCTTAATCCTTTTTTAAGGGTTATGTTGCTGTCGTTGATAGTTCTAACAACTCTCATTATGGCTTTCTTGGTTAGTTGTATTCTTTTTAACTGTTACTGCCTTGAGAATTCTGGTTCTGAGGCAGATTATAAATATTTCAAACAAATACGCCTGTGTAGGCCTGTGTAGGCCAGGTAGTTTAGTTTTAATAGCCTGAGAGAATTCAGTTTGGGCATGGCACCTCCCCACCTGGGGCTATACCGGTGGCATATATAGTGATTAGTGTGGGACTAGGAATTGGGAGAGGACCCTGGTGAAATGCAGACTGGAAGGTTGGTAGTTCGGCAGTTCGAGACCCTAGTGCCATATGACGGAGTGAGCTCCCGTCTCTGGCCCCAGTTCCTGCCAACCTAGCAGTTCGAAAGCAAGAAACTGCAAGTAGATAAATACTTGGAGGGTGGACTCTATGGCCTTGTACCCCACTGAGGTCCCTGTCCACCCCAGGCTCCACCCCAAAATCTCCAGGAGTTTCCCAACCTGGATTGGGCAACCCGACCTCCCCATCCCCCACCAGTGGCCAGGGGGGACCTGGCAACCCTAGGGGCTGCTGCTGCTATTGTAAAGGTAAAGGTTCCCTTGCTTGAAAGCCAGTCGAGTCCGACTCTAAGGTTGCAGTGCTCATCTCTGTTTCAAAGCCGAAGAGCCAGCGCTGTCCGAAGACGTTTCCGTGGTCATGTGGCCGGCATGACTAAACACCAAGACACACGGAACGCTGTTACCTTCCCACTGAAGTGGTACCTATTTATCTACTTGCAATTTCTTGCTTTCGAACTGCTAGGTTGGCAGGAGCTGGAACTAGAGCTGGAACTAGAGACGGGAGCTCACTCCGTCATGCGGCACACTCGGGTCTCGAACTGCTGAACTACTAACCTTCCACAGCCTGCAGTTCAGCATCTTAACCACTTGAGCCACCGCAGCTATTGTATTGCTATTGTAGCCATGGGGAAATCATTCATTTGAATGAGGGCAGCCAACAGCAAGCCCTGCCTTACAAAGTCCCTGCCCACATCCTGGAAAGTTTGGCAGGCACCAGGGGAAGTACTGGTGGGGCACCATGGCCCCCACAAGCACGACACCGAGGAACCCCTCCCTCTCAGGTACTGTTGCCAGATCTGCGTGGGGAATTACCTGGAGATTTTGGAGGTGGAGCCTGGGTAGGGCGGGGTTTGAGGAGGGGGGAGGGACCTCAGAAGGGAATGATGCCATAGAGTCCACCTTCCAAAGGGGAACTGATACTTTGGGGGTGGAGCCATGAAAGGGCGGGGTTTGGGGAGGGGAGGGGCCTCAGCATGGTACAATGCCATAGAGTCCACCTTCCAGAGCAGCCATTTTCTCCATGGGAGCTGATCTCAGCTGAAGATCAATTGTAAAAGCGGGATATCCCCAGGCCCCACCTGGAGGCTGGCAATCCGAAACCCCACTCACAGGCTTGTTCTTGTGGGGATAAAAATGGAGAAGGGGAGAATGTTGTAAGCCACGTTCGGACACGGATGCCTGGCTGCGACAAGGCCAAAGAAGAGAAGGCCCGGCCAGGGAGCTCCCGTCACCAAAGGAACGGCCAAGAGCTGGAGTCAGCTCACATTTTTCTTTTAATTTTGTGCTTACAACATTTTAAGTGGAAAGGCCACGTGAATGCCTTGGCAGAAAGGCAAGCTTAAAAATAAAACCGAAGAAACCGCTTCTTCTAATAGGAAAATGCCCGGCCACCCATTAATGATCACGAAAGCAGGGACAGCAGATATTCCACAGTCGCGCTCTGGGGACCCGCACGTGTCTGCAGAAAAATCTGCCTTTGCAAATTAACCCACAGAAAACAAAACAGAAGGCCGAATGAAATATGCTCCAGGAGGCACAAAATGTTGCAAGTCACTTAGAGTCAGTTAAAGGTGGGGGGACCCTAAGACCTTATAGAATTCTAGAGGGGGAGCTCTTGGGGGTCAGGTTTCCTCTTTTTGTCTGTATTTTATAATATGTGAATGTGAATGTGTGTGCACCTGGAAGTCAAGGCGTCCTCTGGTGACTGACGCCTACTGGGGGCCTGGAGGATATTCAGAGAGGTGGCTGAATAAAGCCCGCCCCTGTCCTCCCAGCCCTGGTATTCTCTGGAAGTCTCCCATCCAAATACTTGCCAGGATCAGCCCTGCTTAGCTTCCAATATCTGATGAGATCGAACTATCCAGGGCAGGGCAGGGGGTTGGATTTCCATATTGTTTCTCCCCACGCCTTGCAGACTCCCAGTTTGTGAGTGAATATCGCCAGGGGCCTGGCCCCTTGTATGTTTATTCAGAAGTACCATGCTCAGTGGATCTACTTCTAGGTAAACATTTCCACGATGGCATGCTTTACCACATTCAGTGGTGCTGCTGCCTTAATGAAGCAACTGACAGGCGGGTCAAAAGGCCTACAGCCCAAAGGCCAGGCACGCATGTTACAAGGCCTTGCTTCATTCGGCCAATTTTTTTTCCTAGGGCACGATCGGCGCACAGTGTAACGTAAGGGGAAAGGACAGATCCTTGCCTCGAGGAGTTTACGATTTAAATGTTTGTAGCGTGGCGAACGGCAAGCTGACACCGGGAGAGGTGGAACGGGGAAGGGAACGAAGCATGATTTTGAGCTGATGCAATGGCAGTGCTCCAGTAGGTGAAGAGGAAAGGCTGTGCACATTATCAGATGGCTGGGTGGCTTTTGCAGGTGTATCTAGGCAAGGGCGCCTTTGTGGTGTGTCCAGTACGTGTCTATACCAACCCCCAGAGAGCAGATGTGTATGACTGTTGCAGCCGAAACAACAATGTCTAGTAGCAGCAGAAAGACAAACAGATTTACTAGGGCAGTAGAAAAGAGCAGGAGTCTAAGGTAAAGGTAAAGGTTCCCTTGCTGGAAAGCCAGTCGAATCCGACTCTAGGGTTGCGGTGCTCATCTCCGTTTCAAAGCTGAAGAGCCAGCGCTGTCTGAAGAAATTTCCGTGGTCGTGTGGCCGGCATGACTAAACACCAAGGCGCACGGAACGCTGTTACCTTCCCACTGAAGTGGTACCTATTTATCTACTTGCAATTTCTTGCTTTCGAACTGCTAGGTTGGCAGGAGCTGGAACTAGAGACGGGAGCTCACCCCATCTTGCGGCATTCGGGTCTCGAACTGCTGAACTACTGACCTTCCACAGCCTGCAGTTCAGTGTCTTAACCACTTGAGCCACCGTAGCACCTTAAAGACTAACAAAATGTGTGACGGGGGTATGAACTTTTGTGTCACTGCGTGCTTACTTCTTCAGATATCCAAAGAAGGGAACAGCGTCTCACAAAAGCTCATCCCCTGCCACAAATCTTGCTAGTCTTTAAGATGCTACTGGACTCTTCCTCCTTTCTAGTGCTACAGACTGACTAACACAGCTACCCATCTAGACTTACTAGGGCAGGGGAGTCAAGCATAAGGCCTGGAGGCCGGAACCAGCCTGTCTAGGGCTGCTATACATCCTGCGAGCAACAGGTGCAAGGAAGGGAATGGGAGACTGCTTGGGGGTGGGCGGGCAGACCCATGCCTACCGTGGCTTCAGCACAGCAGAACAACCTTGTTTGCAGCAGACAAGCAGAACCCAGTCACTTCAGGGCAGCCATATTCATCTCTCTCCACTCAACCTGCAGCTCCAGAGATGCTGTCCCAGATGGCCTTGGGGATCAGTGTTTGCACAGGGGGTGGGGGTGGGGTTTGCAACTTGTTGGGGCACGGGAGCATCTGCCCAGTGCTGCACTGCTGGGTCTCCAGTCTGCCCACGCGGGTTTTCCTCTGCACCCCGCTCCCAGCCTTGCAGTGAAGACACACCAACCTGGAGCTTACCAGTTGCCGTCCTTTATAAAGTTGATCTATTCGGTACCCAACATTACGTTTTATTGCACACACGGCCGGGCCCAACAAAGTGACATTTATGCCGGATCCGGCCCTCATAACAAACGAGTTTGACACCTCTGGGGGTGTTGGCTTTCCTGAACCACAGCCCACTTGGTCACCCGCGCCCCCCAAATGGGCTCTGTCTGGTACCTTTGCAAACCTCGGCCACAATAAGTGCATTGGTGTATAAGGCGCCTCAAGAAGACTCTTGGCTGTTTTGACGTTATGTTTAAATTTGCACACAGATGCACACCCTTTTCTGGAGCAACCTAGCTGATGTTCCCTGCAATGCATCCGACGATGTGAGCACAGATCCAGCAATACATATGTATCTGATTTTACTTCATGTGCCCACCTTTCTTTGCAAGTAAAGGTAAAGGTTTCCTTGCTTGAAAGCCAGTCGAATCCGACTCTAGGGTTGCGGTGCTCATCTCCGTTTCAAAGCCGAAGAGCCAGCGCTGTCCGAAGACATTTCTGTGGTCATGTGGCCGGCATGACTAAACACCAAGGCGCACAGAACGCTGTTACCTTCCCACCAAAGTGGTACCTATTTATCTACTTGCAATTTCTTGCTTTTGAACTGCTAGGTTGGCAGGAGCTGGAACTAGAGACGGGAGCTCACTCCGTCATGTGGCACACTTGGGTCTCGAACTGCTGAACTACTGACCTTCCACAGCCTGCAGTTCAGTGTCTTAACCACTTGAGCCACCACAGCTCCTTCTTTGCAAGGCTCAAGACAAATTATAAAATTATAAAATGGTTAACGTGTTATGCGTGTTAAGTGCCGTCAAGTCGCTTCTGATTTATGGCGACTTCCTGTCACTAGCAGCCATTCTCAGGTCTGGCAAACTGAGGCCTGTGGCTTCCTTGATTGAGTCAACCCATCTCATGTTGGGGCTTCATCTTTTCCTGCAGCCTTCAGCTTTTCCTGGCATCCTTGTCTTTTCCAGTGATTCTTCTCTTCTCATTATGTGACCCAAGTATGGTAGCCTCAGTTTAGCCATTTTAGCTTCGAGGGAGGTTTCAGGCTTGATTTGGCCTAGAACCCTCCGATTTGTCTTTTTGCAATAAGGACTGGTAAACAGATACAACGAAGCATAAATCGTAAATTGATACAACAGACAATGCAATAAAGACTGGATTAAACCATTAGAGAGCCAAGGAAGTACAGCACCTCCAATGAACAATGCAGTTTAGATCATGGATGTCAAACATAAGGCCCAGGGGCCGGAACTGGCCTGTCTAGGGCTCTTATGCAGCCTGTGAGCAACTAGCGCAAGGAAGGGAACAGGAGGCTACTCAGGGTGGAGTGGGCAGAGCCACTCCGATTGTGGCTTCAGTTCAGTGGAACAACGTCTTCTGCAGCAGTCAAGCAACTGTCAGCTACACTGCCATGGGGGTTGGGGAGCTCGGTCTGTGTCTGGTTAATTGCTAATGCATTCCTTTCTGTGCTTGTTCTGCTTTGCGCCGAAATGCTTATCTATACAGATGTGCAGGAGGGAGTTGTATTGTCTGGGTTTCTCCTAGGTGCCGTGGGAGAGTGTTGGTTCTCAGCTTTAGCTACCTAACAGTCTCCAGGCTTTATCCCCCGCGCGGTAGGGTGCCTAATTGGCCAGTGATCTGGGGGGGGGGAGGTGTGCATACGAATACCCTATATCCTATTATGCCCAAGGGGCAGCCGCCATTCTTAACAGTGCTTACGTTACTGCATCCTATAGCTCTGCAATAAAAGTATTACCGTTCCTGAATGCGTGTACTTTGTTGTTGGCTGTGGGTTCTGACAGCAGCGTGGGAGCATCTGCCCAGTGCTGCACCGCTGGCTCTCCAGTCTGCCCATGTGGGTTTTCCTTTGCACCCCCCTTCCAGCCCATGAGGCTTTGCAGTGAGGATACATCAACTTGGAGATTACCAGCTGCTGTCCCTTATCCAGACTATATCTCCAGTACCTGGCATGGCCCGGCCCGACCAAGTGACATTTATGTCAGATCTGGCCCTTGTAACAAATGAGTTCGACACCTCTGGTTTAGATGCAGGGAGGGGCAGCCGATAGTTTTGGCAGGCAATTAAAATGTACGCTGGAATAAATGCTGGTGGTCGTGGACTCCTGTTCCATTTTGCTGTTGCAGATTAACATGGCTAACCCTCTGGAATTCTTGTAGGAAAGTTAGATCCTACTCTGGGTGCTTATTTAGACAGGATGAGCATGCCTGGGAATAATGTACAGTGTCAAGGGGTAGATGTGCATTGAATATGCGCATACACACAGACACATTTAAAGAAGCTGCCTGCATTTCCGGCGGTGTCCACTGTAGAATCAGCTGTGTGTTTGGAGTCTCTATATACAAAGGACCACGTGCATCCCAGGATCCATGCCTCTGCATAGATGGCCACAGGCAATTTCTCCCATCCCCTGCGTTGTGCCTTTGTCAGCACATGGTCAGACTCTGTACTCCCAGTGCCTGACTCTTCCCTGGCTCCCAGCGGGCAACTGAGAACACCTCCCCTGCTGTGAAACACTAACTGCAGCTTGTTCCATGGCACAAAGGTGCTCCGGTGTCGTCTCAGCATGCCACAAAAGTGTAGCATGTGGTGTTAGCACAAGTGGCTCCCCCTGCAATGTACACACCAGGCCTCTTGCAGGGCTGGATGTTCACTGCAGTTCCCGGCAGCGTAAACAAAGAAGAAGAACCTGCTGTCCAGTCGAAACTAACTTAGGTGACCCTTCCAAGGGGAGTTCCAGGCATGAGATGAGCAGAGGTGTTTTGCCATTGTCTTCCTCCATGTAGCAACCAGTGTTCCCTCTAAGCTGAATTAGTGTGAGCTAGCTCACAGTTTTTTAGCCTCCGGGTCACACACTTTTGTCTTGGCTCAGGAAGGATGGCTCCAGAGCCAACTAATTTATGCAGCAGCCAAATTGCTCGCTCACAATTTTAATGCCAGTAGCTCACAAAGTAGAATTTTTGCTCACAAGGCTCCATAGCTTAGAGGGACCAGATCTCCTATCCAAGTATTGACCACAGAACAGAGCACCACAGAACATAGCCTTTATGGTTGTCTACTGAAATCTCAGAAGCTTGGGGGGGGGGCTGAATAAAATTTCCATTGGGGTAGGGGAGGGGCAGTACCCCATATTACCCGTGTTACCAAAATTGGGATGTAACAAGAGGGAGACCCGCGATACTTCCCTGCGCATGCGCAGGGGACGCTCTGTCACTTTCGGGGAGATTTAAACATCCCCCCGAAATTTTTTTCAACTTTTTCGATTTTTGTGCACACGTGGGGACCGCCCCACGTGTGCACAAACCTCCCCCTCCCCCCCAAGTGCCCCTGGAGCGCGGATTTAGCGATCCGCACTCACGGGGGCAACTTGGCTATTAGTATATAGATTAGCAATGCAAAACAGTACGCAAATATTTTGCACATTTGTTCACTGTATCATTTATACAGGTAGAAGAAGGGAAGTCTTCGATTTGGAATTTGATCTCCATGGTAGAGGGTCAGCATACCTTAGTGCAGAGGTGTCAAACATAAGGCCCTGGGGCCGGAAGAGGCCCATTCAGGGCTCCTATGTTGCCCACAAAAAACTGGTACAAGGGAGGGAGTGGGTGGATACTTCTAGATACTTAAAAGATGCGTTTCCTTCAACTTCTTCAGTTTGCCGGCTGTGTAGGTGGAACCTGATTTCAACAATTTCAACAGACCACAAGGTTCATAGTGTAAACTGAAGAAGTTGAAGGAAACGCATCTTTTAAGTATCTGGAACCGGAGTCTTTGCAAAGGCTGTTTGGAAAATGTTTTGACTATGTGGACTCCTCCTATCAAGTTCCACTGATTACATGGACTTTATGTCTTATCTTCTAAGGAGGAAACATTGTATCTTATGCCTTATTAGAGTTATAGTATGCACTTAATTTTGTTGTTGTGACACCACCAAGTTTATATTTGTTAAATACAGTTTATATTTTGGCAATTTCTGATGGTGTTTCTCCTAGCGGAATTTGTATATCTGGGACCACTTAGTAGCTATGGACAGACACATTTTGAGGTCTCTGCACTGGCTGCTGATTTGTTGCCAACTCCGTTTCAAGAGGCTACTTGTTACTTTGAAAGCCCTTCATGGCCTGGGACCCCCAGACCTCCAGACCCACCTTCTGTGTGACCCTTCCATTTGTAGGACCCATGAATGCCCTACTGGTTTTTCTCTCCTCTAGGGTAGACAGTATGGTCCCTCCATAAAATAGGGAATATTCAGGATGGCTCCTGTTTTATAGAACAGCCTTTCCGAAGTGGATAGTTCTGCTGGGCTAAGATTCTGCAAGAAATTTTTAACTGGAATTGTTGGGGCTTTTATGAATTATTATTTATTGTCAAACTATTATTTATTGTCTTACCAATGTTGTAAGCCTCCCTGAGCCCGCTTGCAGGGTAGGGCGGGATATAAATTGAATAAACTAAACTGTGTGCCGTGGAATTATTCAGAAAGGCTTTTGACACAGCCATCTAATTTTTCATGTTTGTTCAATTTTATGGATTTTTTAAAGCTACTTTTATGATTGTTGAGTCTGGTTTTGGAGAATGGTTTAAGATAAAACATGTTCTAGCCTGCTCTCGTCCACTCTCAGAAGCTAAGCAGAGTCTGCCTGGGTTAGTACTTGGATGGAAGACCACTAAGGAAGTCCAGGGGTGGTGTGTAGAGGCAGGCAATGGCAAACCCCCTGATTATCTTGTGCCTTGAAAACCCCACAGGGTTGCCGTAAGTCGGCTGTGACTTGACAGCATAATAAATATTTGCTGTACAATGTGCACATTCCTGGCTACTAGGAAACACCATTCAGCACTTCTGGGGGCCGCTGCACATACATGTGTCCAGTGCACATTCTTCTACGCCGGGCTAAGAGGACAGATTATTCAGCTTCCCTCTCTTCTCTGCCTCCCATCGGGCACAGCAGCCTCTAGCAACGGATACAACCGATCCAGGGCCAAATCAGAGTCCATTCGGGTGCGATCACTACTGTTTAGATGTCAGTAGAGCAACACGTGACCTAAAAGGTGCACTCCCCCAGCACCTGCTATCCCACTGCAAGGTATCCTGAAGTGCACACAGGGTTGCCAGGTCTGGGTTGGGAACTACCTGGAGATTGTAGGGGTGGAGCCTCGAAGGAGAGGGGTTTGGGGAGGGGAGGGGCCTCAGCTGGGTATAACACCACAGAGTCCACCCTCCAAAGCAGCCATTTTCTCCAGGGGAACTGATCTGTATTGTCCAGAGACCAGCTTTTTCCATCTTCAGGTGACCTCCCCTCTCTCCCCTCCCCTTTTAGGCCAGGCAGATTATGCACCACTCCCCTCTGAGTTTTATGCCATCTTTTAATTTTAATTATACTGTTTATAATACAATGTATTTTACTAGGTACTTTTCCCGCGCTTCCCAGGGAGAGCAGGGTACAAATCTAATCAATCATATCAGCTGTAATTCCAGGTCTCCAGCTACCACCTGGAGGTTATATATCAAAAATGAGAGCTCACCGGAGGAGATTGTATAAATATGAAGACACTCCGTGAATGAATTACGAACAAAAGCAGAAAACGTATATTGTATGATACAATTTGAATTGTATCGTACAATATATGTTTTCTGCTTTTGTTCGTAATTCATTCATGGAGTGTCTTCATATTTATACAACTACCTGGAGGTTGGCAACCTCACAGCCCTGACCGCATGGTTCTTCCCACTAGAGGTGATCAACAAGCCAGAAAAAGAAAAAAAGGGGGGGGGAGGTTGGGGAGACTGCTTGTTCCTGAACAGTGACTTAATCCAATTAAGCACTCCTCACAAAACCGAGATAAGCATGGCTACCTGCTAATGGTTTAAGATTAAGCTTGCGTTAAAAGGGGGAAAGTTGGCAGCCCAGGTGCCGAAATCAGCCGGCCTTAATCCTATCACTGCAAAGCCAGGGCCCAAAGGCCGTCTGGGCATACCGGGGCCTTTAAAATCAGCTGGCCTTTTCCAGGTCGCCCGTGACTTTATTCCCGGAAAAGCTTTACCCACTACTCCTCGGAGGGAAGGTTTTTTTTTTTTAAGTCCTAAAAATAAATGCACCCCCCCCCGCGTGCCAAAGCTTCTGTTCAAAGCGCCAGGCGGTGAAGGGAGAGGTGGCTCCCAATGTTCCCTCTAAGCTATGGAGTCCTGTGAGCAAAAATTCTACTCTGTGAGCTACTGGCATTAAAGTTGTGAGTGAGCAATTTGGCTCCTGCATAAATTAGTTTGCTCTGGAGCCCTTCTTGCTGAGCGGAGACAAAAAGGTGTGAGCCGGAGGCTAAAAAACTGTGAGCTAGCTCACACTAACTCAGCTTAGAGGGAACACTGCCCCCGACTCGGGAGACCCAAATCCGCCCCCCC
>NW_015168079.1:323694-324035 GCF_001447785.1 Gekko japonicus | reverse complement strand
CCCAATTATGCATGCGCGCACACACAGCCTCTCTCGGCTCCTTTCTACGGCTGTCGAGATTTTTTTTGTCGTCGCTCAGGCGGCCCCCAAAGTCAATAGATGCATACACGGAGCGCAAGAGAGACCCTTGCTGGGCGTGCGCACGCACCTCTGCACACCGACGATGCACAGAGGATAGCCACGCCGCCGCGGTGCGGGCGCCCTAGCCAGAGAGGCGCACCCCTTTGGCCATCCCCAGCCAGCTCTCCCCCCACCCTCTCTGCCCCCTTCTCCCCCAAGCGCCGCCGCCCTCCCCGCGGGGTTCTTCAGGGGCTGCGGCAGCTCCCTCCCCCCGGGCCCCG